>NC_090754.1:55202470-55217470 GCF_036898095.1 Palaemon carinicauda
TTTATGGATTAATTTAACTATTTTGGTCTCATTTTTTTAAATCTAGGGATTAATTTAACTGTTAGAATATATTTTCTTTTAAAATCTAGTGATTAATTAAACTGTTAGTATGATTTTTTTTTTAAATTTATGGATTAATTCAACTCTCTTAGTCTCATTTTTTTTTAAATCTAGGGATTAATTTAATTGTTAGCATATTTTTTTTTCTAATCTAGTGATTAATTTAACTGTTAGTATGATTGTTTTTAAATCTAGGGATTAGTTTAACTGTTAGCATATTTTTTTAAATATAGAGATTAATTTAACTGTTAGTATATTTTTTTTTAAATCTAGGGATTAATTTAACTGTTAGCATATTTTTTAAATATAGAGATTAGTTTAACTGTTAGTATATTTTTTTTAAATCTAGGGATTAATTTAACTGTTAGTATATTTTTTTTAAATCTAGGGATTAATTTAACTGTTAGTATAATTCTTTAAAATTTATGTATTAACTCAACTATGTTAGTCTCATCTTTTAAAATCTAGGGATTAATTTAACTTTTAGTATAATTCTTTAAAATTTATATGTTAACTCAACTATGTTAATCTCATCTTTTAAATCTAGGGATTAATTTAACTTTTGGTATTATTCTTTAAATTTTATATATTAACAACTATGTTAATCTCATCTTTTACAATCTAGGGATTAATTTAACTCTATGGCAGATTTATGTGGGGAAGTGTTTATAATTAGATGTTCCCGTCTTTAACTCGAAACAGCAAACTTTTTACAAAAAAAGTTTTATTTTTTTTATGAAACTTATTCTCTAGGGAATTTAACTCTGATAATAGCTGGCTCAGGAGAACTTCAGAGTACTTTGCAGTATTATTTAACTCGCGTAGAATTAATATGGTACAAGTTAAGATCCATATAGTAACTTGAATATAACTTAACTGTTGAAAATGAGCGAAGTATTAGATTTCATTGGATAACTGAAGTATATTAAATGTAGAGGTTGCTGTGGCCTGATTGGTAACGTCTCTGTCTGGTGTTTACCAGTCGGGGGTTCGAGTCCCGCTCAGTTAGTGCCATTAGTGTCTGCAACCTTACCATCCTTGTGAGCTAAGGTTGAGGGGTTTGGGGGAGCCTATAGGTCTATCTGCTGAGTCATCAGCAGCCACTGCTTGGCCCTCCGTGGTCCTAGCTTGGGTGGAGAGGAGGTTTGGGCGCTGATCATATAATATATGGTCAGTCTCTAGGGCATTGTCCTGATTGCTAGGGCAATGTCGCTGTCCCTTGCCTCTGCCATTCATGAGCGACTTTTAAACCTTTAAACCTGACTGGTACAGGACATTAGGAGTATAATTGTACACTAAAAGTCGTTCATACTTGGAACAATAACTTTAAGACAGTACACACAATTTCTTACGCTAAGGTATAATTGCATATAGGCCTATGCCTGTATGCTCTTTATATCATTTACTTCAAAATACGTTTTCTTTTCTATACGGATTTAAATGTTACTTTAACCAATAATCTGGATATATATTTGTTGGAAATGTCAGCTGACCATGTTATTTTTTGGGGGATTTTCTTGTCATTTTGTTGGGGATTTCTTGTCATTTTGTTGGGGATTTCTTGTCATTTTGTTGGGGAATTTCTTGTCATTTTGTGGGAGATTTTCTTTTGGGGGAAACTTTTCTTGTCATTTTGTGGGAAAATTTTCTTGTCATTTTGTTGGGGATTTCTTGTCATTTTGTTGGGGAATTTCTTGTCATTTTGTTGGGGAATTTCTTGTCATGTTGTTGGGGAATTTCTTGTCATTTTGTGGGGGAATTTCTTGTCATTTTGTGGGGGAATTTCTTGTTATTTTGTGGGGGAATTTCTTGTCATTTTGTTGGGGATTTTCTTGTTGTGTTGTAGGGTTTTTCTTGACATTTTGTTGTTTTTTGTGGGATTTACTTGTTGTTTTGGGAGGATTTTCTTTTCATTTTGTGGGGGATTTTCTTGCTTATTTTGTTGGGGATTTTCTTGACATTTTGGGGGGGATTTTTTGATATTTTGTGGGAGATTTACTTGTCATTTTGTGGGTGATTTTCTTGACATTTTGTTGAAGATTTTTTTTTTTACAGTTTGCTAGGGATTTTCTTGTTGTTTTGTGAGGGATTTTCTTGACATTTTATTGAAGATTTTCTTGTCATTTTGTGGGTGATTTTGTTGGGGATTGCCTTGACATTTTGTTGGGGCTTCTCTTGGTGTTATGTGAGGAATTTTCTTGATATTTTGTTGGGGATTTCCTGTCATTTTGTGGGAATTTTCCAGATATTTTGTGTGGATTTTTTTGACATTTTGTGGGGATTTTCTTATTCATTATGTGATGATTTTCTTGTTGTTTTGGGGAAATTTTCTTGATATTTTGTTGGGGATTTTGTTGGTATTTTCTTGTTGTATTGTGGGGGTTTTCTTGACATTTTATTGGGGATTTTCTTGTCATTTTGTGGGATATTCTTGTGGTTTGTGGGGGATTTTCTTGACAATTTTGGAAGGAATTTTCTTTGTAGATTTTCTTCATATTTTGTTTGGAGATTTTCTTAATATTTTGTCTGGAGATTTTCTTAATATTTTGGAGATTTTCTTAATATTTTGTTTGAAGATTTTTTTAATATTTTGTCTGGAGATTTTCTTGAGATTTTATTTGGAGATTTTCTTAATATTTTGTCAGGAGATTTTCTTAATATTTTGTTTGGAGATTTTCTTAATATTTTGTCTGGAGATTTTCTTGAGATTTTGTTTGGAGATTTTCTTAATATTTTGTTTGGAGATTTTCTTAATATTTTGTCTGGAGATTTTCTTGAGATTTTGTTTGGAGATTTTCTTAATATTTTATTTGGAGATTTTCTTAATATTTTGTCTGGAGATTTTCTTGAGATTTTGTTTGGAGATTTTCTTAATATTTTGTCTGGAGATTTTCTTGAGATTTTGTTTGGAGATTTTCTTAATATTTTATTTGGAGATTTTCTTAATATTTTGTTTGGAGATTTTCTTGATAATTTAAGAATATATTAATGTGTTTAATTTGATATTTTAACATATAGTTCCCTTTCATTGATATTTTTCTTTTGAATTTTATTGGTGAAAGTCGATTTAGATCAAATCCCTTGACATTTAATGGATAATGTATCAGATTTTGATATATTTTCTCGATAATATAAAAGACTTTCTAGTAATTTGTTGATAAAAAAAAATTTCCACATAATATAAATTTTTGAAAAACTCAGTTTTGAATTATATTAAAAAAAAATGGGTGTAAAATTCCGTTTTAGATGGAGTTAGAAAATTATGTAAAAAGTTTCAAATAATATTAGAAAATTGCTCGAAAAGTATTTTTTACATGAACGATTGTTTACTCATAATGAAAACAAACTTTGACTAGATTTTTCTACATGCTGAGTCAACAGCATCTATTACCTAGCACACCCTGGTCCTACCATGGGCGAAGGGATGGCAAGGCCACTCACGAGTGACCTTTAAACCTCAAAAAGAACTTGTCTAGAGCCTGTTTCGTTATCTAAATGGCCTTTGACTAGATTTTTCTACATGCTGAATCACCAGCATCCATTGTCTAGCTCACCCTGATCCTACCATGGGCGAAGGGATGGCGCGGCCACTCACGAGTGACCTTTAAACTTCAAAAAGAACTTGTCCAGAGCCTGTTTCGGTATCTAAATGACCTTTTGACTAGATTTTGCTACATGCTGAGTCAACAGCATTCATTGCCTAGCGCACCCTGGTCCTTCCTTGGATTACGGCCGGGAGCACACTAGCGACTCTGTGGCGCCACAAAGCCACGCCACGCCTGTGGCGGGGATGAGCGACAGAGAGCCACAGTCGCTTGCCACAGTCGCTAGTTTGCGCGGCAGAACTTGAAAGCAATGGAAACCTATGGGAGACCACATCCCCGCCACACGATGCTGTGGCTCTGTGGCGCCACAGAGTCACTAGTGTGCTCCCGGCCTAAGAGATGGCAGGACCACTCACGAGTGAGCTTTAAACACCAAGAAGACCTTGCCCGGAGTCTCCATCTTTATAAGATATTGATGGTGACATTTTCTCCGATGGTTCTTTTGGAATATGTCAATTATATTTGGACGTTTATTGATTGGAGTTTTTAAGGATTGTTTTAGTTAGCATTTTTAGAGTTTTTTTTTTTAATTTGAAGAATCTTCTTATTCTTCTTCTTCTTCTTCTTCTTTTTCTTCTTTCTTCTTTGTCTGCATCTTTTCCCACTTCTATGTGGGGTCGATGTTTCTGGTCAGCTTTCTGCATCTACCTCTGTCCCACACTTCATCACCTGTTAATCCCTTTGATTGAAGGTCATCCTTGATACAGTCAAAAAAAAAATAATAATAAAAAATAGAAAAAAATAAAAAACTTGAACAAAACAAAAGGAAAATAAGAAAAAAACATAAAAAATATAAAAACAAAAACACCTTAATACAAATGAAATCTTTATTTTGAAAAATATCCTTCAAACTCACTAAACTATGGTCAGGGATATTTATCAAAATAAGGATTTCATTTGTAATAGTGTGTTTTTATTTATATATTCTTTATGTTTTCTCTTGCTTGAGGGTACACTTGGGCATGCTGTTCTGTCTTGTTTCTTTTCCTTTTGTTTTGTTAAAGTTTTTATAGTTTATATAGGAGATATTCATTTTAACGTTGTTACTCTACTTAAAAATTTGATTTTTCCTTGTTTCCTTTCCTCGCTGAGCTATTTTCCGAGTTGGAGCCCCTAGGCTTATAGCATCCTGCTTTTTCAACTAGGGTTGTAGCTTAGCAAGTAATAATAGTAATAATATTTTTTAGCTTGTAGTAAGTGGAAGGAATGAGAGAGAGAGAGAGAAAGAGAGAGAGAGAGAGAGAGAGAGAGAGAGAGAGAGAGAGAGAGAGAGAGAGAGAGAGAGAGGGGGGGGGGGGGGGGGGAGAGAGAGAGAATTAAAACAAGTTAAAAGGTATAGAGAAAGAAAGATAGAAAAATGCCAAATTTGCATATGCTTCAATGCAAATTTTTAAAAGTATAATTTATTTTAATTTTTATGATTTATTTATTTTAAATTGTTACTGCATAAATAATAATTTTTTGATTCAATGGCTGATACATATTTATGAATAATTTTTAAGGTTATGTAAATGCATCTTTTTTTTTTTAAATTATTCAGTTTTATTTCTGTATAAATAATATTTTTTTTAATCCAATGGTTGATGCATGTTAAGGAATACTGTATATAATTGGGTTATTTACGGAACCATAGATTTTTTCGAATATACATATTTTGGACATGAGTAAATGCAATTTTTTTTTTATGCAGTTTTGTTTCTACATAAATGATTTTTTTTAAATCCAATATTTGATACATGTTTTTTGGAATATATATTTTTTTTCTAATATACATATTTTGGACATGTTTAAATGCAATTTTTTTTATTATTATGCAGTTTTGTTTCTGCATAAATGAAATTTTTTTTAATTCAATATTTGATACATGTTTTTGGAAGATATATTTAGTTTATGTAGAAAGCTACAATATATTTTTTTCAAATATTTTTTTTTCAATTTTTTTTTTCAAGTGTAACATTATATACCCATTTTATTTAAATTTCATTTTGGATAGACAGTAGATTCTACAACTCTGAAAAGGTAGATTAATTTCATTCTTTCTTAATTTCTTAGAAATAGATATAAGTAATTCGAGTTGGGTCCGGGGAGCCCACTCAGGGTAAACTAGCAATTCGCCAGTTAGAGGCTGGATTCAAAATAAGGGGACCAATCAGTGATTGAGTTCAAAATTAAGGGATCTTTCAGAGGTTGGCTTCAAAATTAGGGACCAGTCAGAGGCTGGGTTCAAAATTAGGGACCAGTCAGAGGCTGGGTTCAAAATTAGGGACCAGTCAGAGGCTGGGTTCAAAATTATGGGGCCAGCCTCACCTGTTCAAAATTAGGGGACCAGTATGAAGCTAGGTTCAAAATTTGGGACCATTCTGATGCTAGGTTAAAAATTAGGGACCAGTCAGAGGCTGCGTTCAAAATTTGGGACTAGTCAGAAGCTGGGTTCAAAATTAGGGGACCAGTCTGAAGCTAGGTTAAAAATTAGGGACCAGACTGAAGCTGTGTTCAAAATTAAGGACTAGTCTAAAGCTGGATTCAATATTAGGGACCATTCTGAAACTGTGTTCAAAATTAGGGGACCAGTCTGAAACTGTGTTCAAAATTAGGGGACCAGTCTGAAGCTGTGTTCAAAATTAGGGGACCATTCTGAAGCTGTGTTCAAAATTAGGGACCAGTTTGAAGCTGTGTTCAAAATTAGGGGACCAGTTTGAAGCTGTGTTCAAAATTAGGGGACCAGTTTGAAGCTGGGTTCAAAATTAGGGGACCAGTTTGAAGCTGGGTTCAAAATTAGGGGACCAGTTTGAAGCTGGGTTCAAAATTAGGGGACCAGTCTGAAGCTGTGTTCAAAATTAGGGGACCAGTTTGAAGCTGGGTTCAAAATTAGGGGACCAGTTTGAAGCTGTGTTCAAAATTAGGGGACCAGTTTGAAGCTGTGTTCAAAATTAGGGGACCAGTTTGAAGCTGTGTTCAAAATTAGGGGACCAGTTTGAAGCTGTGTTCAAAATTAGGGGACCAGTTTGAAGCTGTGTTCAAAATTAGGGGACCAGTTTGAAGCTGTGTTCAAAATTAGGGGACCAGTTTGAAGCTGTGTTCAAAATTAGGGGACCAGTCTGAAGCTGGGTTCAAAATTAGGGGACCAGTTTGAAGCTGGGTTCAAAATTAGGGGACCAGTTTGAAGCTGTGTTCAAAATTAGGGGACCAGTTTGAAGCTGTGTTCAAAATTAGGGGACCAGTTTGAAGCTGTGTTCAAAATTAGGGGACCAGTCTGAAGCTGGGTTCAAAATCAGGGGACCAGTTTGAAGCTGTGTTCAAAATTAGGGGACCATTCTGAAGCTGGGTTCAAAATTAGGGGACCAGTCTGAAGGTGGGTTCAAAATTAGGGACCATTTTGAAGCTGTGTTCAAAATTAGGGGACCAGTCTGAAGCTAGGTTCAAAATTAGTGGACCAGTCTGAAGCTGTGTTCAAAATTATGGACCTGTCAGAGGCTGGGTTCAAAGTTAGGGACCAGACTGAAGCTAGGTTCAAAATTAAGGACCAGTCTGAAGCTAGGTTCAAAATTAGGGTCCGGTCTGAAGCTGTGTTCAAAATTAGGGGGCCAGTCTGAAGCTGGATTCAAAATTAGGGACCAGTCTGAAGCTGGGTTCAAAATTAGGGACCATTCTGAAGCAGGGTTCAAAATTAGGGGACCAGTCTGAAGCAGGGTTCAAAATTAGGGGACCAGTCTGAAGCTGTGTTCAAAATTAGGGACCATTCTGAAGCTGGGTTCAAAATTAGGGACCATTCAGAAGCTGGGTTCAAAATTAGGGACCATTCAGAAGATGGGTTCAAAATTAGGGGACCAGTTTGAAGCTGGGTTCAAAATTAGGGGACCAGTTTGAAGCTGTGTTCAAAATTAGGGGACCAGTCTGAAGCTGTGTTCAAAATTAGGGACCATTCTGAAGCTGGGTTTAAAATTAGGGACCAGTCTGAAGCTGTGTTCAAAATTAGGGACCATTCTGAAGCTGGGTTCCAAATTATGGACTATTCTGAAGCTGGGTTTAAAATTAGGGACCATTCTGGAGCAGGGTTCAAAATTAGGGACCATTCTGAAGCTGGGTTCAAAATTAGGGACCATTCTGGAGCTAGGTTCAAAATTAGGGACCATTCTGAAGCTGGGTTCAAAATTAGGGACCATTCTGAAGCTGGGTTCAAAATTAGGGACCAGTTTGAAGCTGTGTTCAAAATTAGGGGACCAGTTTGAAGCTCTGTTCAAAATTAGGGGACCAGTTTGAAGCTGTGTTCAAAATTAGGGACCAGTTTGAAGCTGTGTTCAAAATTAGTGACCATTCTGAAGCTGGGTTCAAAATTAGGGGACCAGTTTGAAGCTGGGTTCAAAATTAGGGGACCAGTTTGAAGCTGGGTTCAAAATTAGGGGACCATTCTGAAGCTGGGTTCAAAATTAGGGACCATTCTGAAGCTGGGTTCAAAATTAGGGGACCAGTTTGAAGCTGGGTTCAAAATTAGGGGACCAGTTTGAAGCTGGGTTCAAAATTAGGGACCATTCTGAAGCTGTGTTCAAAATTAGGGACCATTCTGAAGCTGGGTTCAAAATTAGGGGACCAGTTTGAAGCTGTGTTCAAAATTAGGGGACCAGTTTGAAGCTGTGTTCAAAATTAGGGGACCAGTTTGAAGCTGTGTTCAAAATTAGGGACCATTCTGAAGCTGGGTTCAAAATTAGGGGACCAGTTTGAAGCTGGGTTCAAAATTAGGGGACCAGTTTGAAGCTGTGTTGAAAATTAGGGACCATTCTGAAGCTGGGTTCAAAATTAGGGGACCAGTTTGAAGCTGGGTTCAAAATTAGGGACCATTCTGAAGCTGTGTTCAAAATTAGGGACCATTCTGAAGCTGGGTTCAAAATTAGGGGACCAGTTTGAAGCTGTGTTCAAAATTAGGGGACCAGTTTGAAGCTGGGTTCAAAATTAGGGGACCAGTTTGAAGCTGTGTTCAAAATTAGGGGACCAGTTTGAAGCTGTGTTCAAAATTAGGGACCATTCTGAAGCTGGGTCCAAAATAAGGGACCATTCTGAAGCTGGGTTAAAAATTAGGGGACCAGTTTGAAGCTGGGTTCAAAATTAGGGACCAGTTTGAAGCTGTGTTCAAAATTAGGGGATCAGGCTGAAGCTGTGTTCAAAATTAGGGGACCAGTTTGAAGCTGTGTTCAAAATTAGGGACCATTCTGAAGCTGTGTTCAAAATTAGGGACCATTCTGAAGCTGGGTTCAAAATTAGGGGACCAGTTTGAAGCTGTGTTCAAAATTAGGGGACCAGTTTGAAGCTGTGTTCAAAATTAGCGACCATTCTGAAGCTGTGTTCAAAATTAGGGACCATTCTGAAGCTGGGTTCAAAATTAGGGGACCAGTTTGAAGCTGGGTTCAAAATTAGGGACTATTCTGAAGCTGTGTTCAAAATTAGGGACCATTCTGAAGCTGTGTTCAAAATTAGGGGATCAGTTTGAAGCTGTGTTAAAAATTAGGGACCATTCTGAAGCTGGGTCCAAAATAAGTGACCATTCTGAAGCTGGGTTAAAAATTAGGGGACCAGTCTGAAGCTTTGTTCTAAATTAGGGGACCAGTCTGAAGCTGTGTTCAAAAGTAGTGGCCAGTCTGAAGCTGGGTTAAAAATTAGGGACCATTGTGAAGCTGTGTTCAAAATTAGGGGACCAGTCTGAAGCTGGGTTCAAAATTAGGGGACCATTCTGAAGCTGGGTTAAAAATTAGGGACCATTCTGAAGCTGGGTTAAAAATTAGGGACCATTCTGAAGCAGGGTTAGAAATTAGGGGACCAGTCTGAAGCTGGGTTCAAAATTAGGGGACCAGTCTGAAGCTGGGTTAGAAATTAGGGACCATTCTGAAGCTGGGTTAGAAATTAGAGACCATTCTGAAGCTGGGTTAGAAATTAGGGACTATTCTGAAGCTGGGTTAAAAATTAGGGACCATGCTGAAGCTGGGTTAGAAATTAGGGACCATTCTGAAGCTGGGTTCAAAATTAGAGACCATTCTGAAGCTGCTTTAAAAATTAGGGACCATTCTGAAGCTGCTTTAAAAATTAGGGACCATTCTGAAGCTGCTTTAAAAATTAGTGACCATTCTGAAGCTGGGTTAAAAATTAGTGACCATTCTGAAGTTGGGTTAAAAATTAGGGACCATTCTGAAGCTGGGTTCAAAATTAGGGACCATTCTGAAGCTGCTTTAAAAATTAGTGACCATTCTGAAGTTGGGTTAAAAATTAGGGACCATTCTGAAGCTGCTTTAAAAATTAGTGACCATTCTGAAGTTGGGTTAAAAATTAGGGACCATTCTGAAGCTGCTTTAAAAATTAGTGACCATTCTGAAGTTGGGTTAAAAATTAGGGACCATTCTGAAGCTGGGTTCAAAATTAGGGACCATTCTGAAGCTGGGTTAAAAGATAGGGACCATTCTGAAGCTGCGTTAAAAATTAGGGACCATTCTGAAGCTGGGTAAAAAATTAAGGACCATTCTGAAGCTGGGTTGAAAATTAGGGACCATTCTGAAGCTGGGTTAAAAATTAGGGACCATTCTGAAGCTGCTTTAAAAATTAGGGACCATTCTGAAGCTGGGTTAAAAATTAGTGACCATTCTGAAGTTGGGTTAAAAATTAGGGACCATTCTGAAGCTGGGTTCAAAATTAGGGACCATTCTGAAGCTGGGTTAGAAATTAGGGACCATTCTGAAGCTGGGTTAAAAATTAGGGACCATTCTGAAGTTGGGTTAAAAATTAGGGACCATTCTGAAGCTGGGTTAAAAAATTAGGGACCATTCTGAAGCTGGGTTAAAAATTAGGGACCATTCTGAAGCTGGGTTAAAAATTAGGGACCATTCTGAAGCTGGGTTCAAAATTAAGGACCATTCTGAAGCTGGGTTAAAAATTAGGGACCATTCTGAAGCTGCGTTAAAAATAGGGACCATTCTGAAGCTGGGTTAAAAATTAGGGACCATTCTGAAGCTGGGTTAAAAATTAGGGACCATTCTGAAGCTGCGTTAAAAATTAGGGACCATTCTGAAGCTGGGTTAAAAATTAGGGACCATTCTGAAGCAGGGTTAGAAATTAGGGACCATTCTGAAGCTGGGTTCAAAATTAGGGACCATTCTGAAGCAGGGTTAGAAATTAGGGACCATTCTGAAGCTAGGTTCAAAATTAGGGGACCAGTCTAAAGCTGTGTTATAGATTACAGGACCAGTCTGAAGGTTGGTTAAAAATTAGGGGACCAGTGTGAAGCTGGGTTCTAAATTAGGGACCATTCTGAAGCTAGGTTCAAAATTAGGGACCATTCTTAAGGTGGGTTCAAAATTAGGGACCATTCTGAAGCTGGGTTTAAAATTGGGGACCAGTCTGAAGCTGTGTTCAAAATTAGGGACCAGTCTGAAGCTGGGTTTAAAATTAGGGACCATTCTGAAGCTGGGTTTAAAATTGTGGACCAGTCTGAAGATGGGTTCAAAATTAGGGGACCAGTCTGAAGCTGTGTTCAAAATTAGGGACCATTCTGAAGCTGGGTTCAAAATTAGGGACCAGTCTGAAGCTAGGTTCAAAATTAGGGGACCAGTCTGAAGCTAGGTTCAAAATTAGGGGACCAATCTGAAGGTAGGTTCAAAATTAGGGGACCAGTCTGAAGCTAGGTTCAAAATTTGGGGACCAGTCTGAAGCTGTGTTCAAAATTAGGGGACCAGTCTGAAGCTGTGTTCAAAATTAGGGGACCAGTCTGAAGCTGAGTTCAAAATTAGGGGACCAGTCTGAAGCTAGGTTCAAAATTAGGGACTAGTCTGAAGCTAGGATCAAAATTAGGGTCTAGTCTGAAGCTGGGTTCAAAATTAGGGGACCAGTCTGAAGCTAGGTTCAAAATTAGGGTCCATTCTGAAGCTGGGTTCAAAATTAGGGACCATTTTGAAGGTGGGTTCAAAATTAGGGGACCAGTCTGAAGCTGTCCAAAATTGGGGTCCAGTCTGAAGCTAGGTTCAAAATTAGGGCCCAGTTTGAAGCTAGATTCAAAATTAGGGACCATTTTGAAGGGATGTTCAAAATCACAGTACCAGTCTTTAGCTAGGTTCAAGATTAGTGGACCAATCAGAGGATTCTTCTTCTTCTTCTTCTTCTTCTTCTTCTTCTTCTTCTTCTTCTGATAAATGTAAAGATATATAAAAAAGCAGAATATATCAATATAAACAATTTCAAACAAGTTAGTAACATAAGAACTATAAAATCGAGACTTTAGTAACCTACTCAAAAGAAAAAGTGATCACACCTAGTTTGAACTTCCGAAGTTCCACCGATTCAGTTGCGTACTTTGGGAAGATCGTTCCACTGTTTCGTCATACCTACGGAACAAGTTGCATGTGGGTGGCACACCGTTCCATTCCTCTATAGGGAACTCCCCACTATTGTTTAAAGGTTTAAAGGTAGCTCATGAATGGCAGAGGTAAGGGGCAGGGACAATGGCTTAGAGCTGACTATATAAATGTTCTTAAAATATGTTAATTGTTAATTACTTTTCTTTTAGGTTTTTTTATTTCCTTATTTCCTTTCCTCACTGGGCTATTTTTTCCTGTTTGTGACCCTTGGGTTTATAGGATCCTACTTTTCTAACTAGGTTTGTAGCTTGGCTATTAATAATAATAATAATAATAATAATAGTGCCCAAACTCCTCTCAGTCTAGTTAGGACCAGGGAAGGCCAGGCAATGGCTGCTGATAACTCATCAGTACATATATGCATTTTCTCAAAATATGTTAACTGCTCATTACTTCTCTTTTAGTTTATTTCCTTATTTCCTTTCCTCACTGGGGTATTTTTCCCTGCTGGGGCCTTTGGGCTTAAAGCATCCTGCTTTTCCAACTAGGGTTTTAACTTGGCGAGTAATAATGATAATGATAATCAGGGCCCAAACCCCCTCTTAATTTAGGTAGGACCAGGGAGGGCCAGGCAATGGCTGCTGATGACTCATCAGTACACTTATAGCCTCCCCCAAACGGCAAAATCCCAAGTTCCCAAGGATGGTGATGTACCAACCGTGTGTCACACGATCGTACATAGTTCATTTTGCGCTTGTATCCTCGCTCTCCCCTCGCACTAAAAAGAACCTGAAAAAACATGTCTGTTTTTCTCATCGGTAACGTCGTCGATTTTGAACAGGAAATTTCCTGTTGCCTTGAGCTTTTGTATATAAAGGAGAGTGTTCTCTTCGCTCTCCCCTCAAACTAAAAAGAACCTGAAAAAACATGTCTGTTTTTCTCATCGGTAACGGTGTCGATTTTGAACAGGAAATTTCCTGTTGCCTTGAGGTTTTGTATATAGAGGAGAGTGTTCTCTTCGCTCTCCCCTCAAACTAAAAAGAACCTGAAAAAACATGTCTGTTTTTCTCATCGGTAACGGTGTCGATTTTGAACAGGAAATTTCCTGTTGCCTTGAGGTTTTGTATATAGAGGAGAGTGTTCTCTTCGCTCTCCCCTCAAACTAAAAAGAACCTGAAAAAACATGTCTGTTTTTCTCATCGGTAACGGTGTCGATTTTGAACAGGAAATTTCCTGTTGCCTTGAGCTTTTGTATACAAAGGAGAGTGTTCTCTTCGCTCTTCCCTCAAACTAAAAAGAACCTGAAAAAACATGTCTGTTTTTCTCATCGGTAACGGTTTCGATTTTGAACAGGAAATTTCCTGTTGCCTTGAGCTTTTGTATACAAAGGAGAGTGTTCTCTTCGCTCTTCCCTCAAACTAAAAAGAACCTGAAAAAACATGTCTGTTTTTCTCATCGGTAACGGTTTCGATTTTGAACAGGAAATTTCCTGTTGCCTTGAGCTTTTGTATACAAAGGAGAGTGTTCTCTTCGCTCTTCCCTCAAACTAAAAAGAACCTGAAAAAACATGTCTGTTTTTCTCATCGGTAACGGTGTCGATTTTGAACAGGAAATTTCCTGTTGCCTTGAGCTTTTGTATACAAAGGAGAGTGTTCTCTTCGCTCTTCCCTCAAACTAAAAAGAACCTGAAAAAACATGTCTGTTTTTCTCATCGGTAACGGTTTCGATTTTGAACAGGAAATTTCCTGTTGCCTTGAGCTTTTGTATACAAAGGAGAGTGTTCTCTTCGCTCTTCCCTCAAACTAAAAAGAACCTGAAAAAACATGTCTGTTTTTCTCATCGGTAACGGTGTCGATTTTGAACAGGAAATTTCCTGTTGCCTTGAGCTTTTGTATACAAAGGAGAGTGTTCTCTTCGCTCTTCCCTCAAACTAAAAAGAACCTGAAAAAACATGTCTGTTTTTCTCATCGGTAACGGTGTCGATTTTGAACAGGAAATTTCCTGTTGCCTTGAGCTTTTGTATACAAAGGAGAGTGTTCTCTTCGCTCTTCCCTCAAACTAAAAAGAACCTGAAAAAACATGTCTGTTTTTCTCATCGGTAACGGTTTCGATTTTGAACAGGAAATTTCCTGTTGCCTTGAGCTTTTGTATACAAAGGAGAGTGTTCTCTTCGCTCTTCCCTCAAACTAAAAAGAACCTGAAAAAACATGTCTGTTTTTCTCATCGGTAACGGTGTCGATTTTGAACAGGAAATTTCCTGTTGCCTTGAGCTTTTGTATACAAAGGAGAGTGTTCTCTTCGCTCTTCCCTCAAACTAAAAAGAACCTGAAAAAACATGTCTGTTTTTCTCATCGGTAACGGTGTCGATTTTGAACAGGAAATTTCCTGTTGCCTTGAGCTTTTGTATACAAAGGAGAGTGTTCTCTTCGCTCTTCCCTCAAACTAAAAAGAACCTGAAAAAACATGTCTGTTTTTCTCATCGGTAACGGTTTCGATTTTGAACAGGAAATTTCCTGTTGCCTTGAGCTTTTGTATACAAAGGAGAGTGTTCTCTTCGCTCTTCCCTCAAACTAAAAAGAACCTGAAAAAACATGTCTGTTTTTCTCATCGGTAACGGTGTCGATTTTGAACAGGAAATTTCCTGTTGCCTTGAGCTTTTGTATACAAAGGAGAGTGTTCTCTTCGCTCTTCCCTCAAACTAAAAAGAACCTGAAAAAACATGTCTGTTTTTCTCATCGGTAACGGTGTCGATTTTGAACAGGAAATTTCCTGTTGCCTTGAGCTTTTGTATATAAAGGAGAGGGTTCCATAATAAACTCACTCAGTTGCTTTCACCCTGTCTTTGAGTCACAAACTTCTCTCGGCCCGTCACAGTGAGGTTGCAGACACTGCTCGAAACCATCGAGTTTAAGCGTGTCTCGAATCCCCGTCTAACTGAGTGTCAAACAGGGGCTTTTCCTAATAGGGTACTAGCTTGATTTTGTATCTTTATAAATACATTATAC
>NC_090754.1:55222470-55227285 GCF_036898095.1 Palaemon carinicauda
ATCATGAAAGAAATTTGAAGAAAGGGCAATTTTCAACATTTAAAAAAAAATAAGCAGATATATATATATATATATATATATATATATATATATATATATATATATATATATATATATATATATAAAGCAGATTGTCCAAAGGAATGAAATAGCCAGCCCATACGAACGGTCTAGAGAAATTCCTAAAGTTAAAAGAGCAAAGAGAAAGTTAATTAAACTTGCAACAAGGGAAACGAAGATGTAAGATATGCTCTTCCCTTTTTTTCCAAGAGCTCTCGACCACATCAAGTACTTCTACGACCCTCTCCCTTTCTCCTCTCCCTCTCTCCCTCCCTCTCTCCCTCCCTCTCTTATTTCACTCCCTAACCTTCAATCTTCATACACCTTCTCTCCCTGATATAGTGTCATCATCTCCTTTACTCTGAGCTTGAAGTCGGTTAAGAACTTAAGACTATTTGAAAATATGTTTAAAATGGTTATTTTCTACATTTTCTTATATATTACATTTTATTAATATCATATATAGCTTTTAGAATTATATAAAGTGGTTGATATAGCTACTGCAGGATTAATTTCCTTTGTTAGCCTTGGTCTCTGTGCTCGAAGTCTGTCTAGACTATTTGAAAATATGTTTAAAAATGGTTATCTTCTACATTTTCTTATATATTACACTTTATTAATGTTATATATAGCTTTCAGAATTATATAAATTAGTTGATATACCCACTAAAGGATTAGTTTCTTTTCCCTGTATATATTTTGTTAGCCTTTATCTCTCTGGGCTCGAAGTCGGTCTAGACTAATTGAAAATATGTTTAAAATGGTTACTTTCTACATTTTCTTATATATTACGTTTCATTAATGTTATATATAGCTTTTAGAAGTATATAAATTGGTTGATATAGCCACTATAGGATTAATTTCTTTTCCCTGTATATTTTCTGTTAGCCTTGATCTCTCTGTGCTCGAAGTCGGTCTAGACTTATTTGAAAATATGTGTAAAATGGTTATTTTCTACATTTTCTTATATATTACATTTTATTAATGTTATATATAGCTTTTAGAATTATATAAAGTGGTTGATATACCTACTAAAAGATTAATTTCTTTACCCTGTATATATTTTGTTAGCCGTTGTGTCTCTGGGCTCAAAGTCGGTTGAGACTACTTTCCCTGTTGGAGCCCTTGCTTTTCCAACTAGGGTTGTAGCTTAGCTGCTAATAATAATAATAATAATAATAATAAAATAATAATAATAATAGTACTATAACTCCTGTACCATTTTTCCACTGCCTTGGGTTAGAGTTCCCTTGCTTGAGGTTACACTCAGGCACACTATTCTATGTTTCATTATTTCCTTTCCTCAGTGGGCTACTTTCCCTGTTGGAGAATTGCTTTTCCAACTAGGGTTGTAGCTTAGCTAATAAAAATAATAATAATAATAATAATAATAATAGTACCATACTCCTGCACCATTTTCCACTGCCTTGGGTTAGAGTTCCCTTGCTTGAGGGTACACTCAGGCACACTATTCTATGTTTCCTTATTTCCTTTCCTGGTTTTCCAATTAGGGTTGTAGCTTAAATAATAATAATAATAATAATAATAATAGTACCATAGCCCCTGTACCATTTTTTCCACTGTCTTGGGTTAGAGTTCTCTGGCTTGAGGGTACACTCAGGCACACTATTCTATCTGTTTCCTTATTTCCTTTCCTGGTTTTCCAATTAGGGTTGTAGCTTAAATAATAATAATAATAATAATAATAATAATAATAATAATAATAGTACCATAGCCTCTGTACCATTTTTCCACTGTCTTGGGTTAGAGTTCCCTTGCTTGGGGGTACACTCAGGCACACTATTCTATCTGTTTCTTTATTTCCTTTCCTGGTTTTCCAATTAGGGTTGTAGCTTAAATAATAATAATAATAATAATAATAATAATAATAATAATAATAATAATAATAATAATAAAATTACGCCCATCCCAACGAACTACTGTACATTCAACCCTTTTCTATTTCTTCACAAGATCAACCTCATCTCCAGCCGTTAGCTTTTTTCCTCCGGTATCTATGAAATCTTTTTTCTTCTTCTTTTTCTGTTTTTTGACAGTGGCCCGCGTCTACGTCAGTCGTAAATACGTCTTTATTAAGAGCATCATTTCCAATAGGACTAGTTTTATGGCTGCCTTGATCTATAGTGACGGCTGTATGGTAGCTTTGACGTGATGTTGAATGCCGTATGGAGATATGGCTGCCATAGACAGATTAAGAGATGGGTGCTGGTTCAGTTCAGTTTGTACTTAGCCGTACTTTATATATATATATATATATATATATATATATATATATATCATCAGCCGTTACTAGTGCACAGCAGAACAAAGGCTTCAGAAATGTCCTTCTACTCAGGCCAAAAGCCTCAAATTTGGCCTTTTTTGAAAAAATGATGGCCTTAAATGCTATATTTTTGGCCTTTTTATACTGACGGGTTGGCCTTTTAAAGCTGCAGTTTATTAGAAATTGGCCTTTTCTCATCTACAGAACCTGGCAACCCTGCTTCTACTTGCATCTGTTTATGGTCTTTCTGTGCCTAGTCCACACACGCAAACTTCCTTAGTTCGTCGATCCATCGTCTTTTCCTTCCTCTGCATTCTTTTACAGTCTCCAGGGACCCATTCTGTTTAAAAACAACCATAAAAACTCATTCAAACGGTGCATTCTCTAGACCTAACATTGGCTTCGGAACTGAATTTCACTTTAGAACAACTGAATAATTCTATAAAATTGCCTTTATCTAATCAAGGAAGCAATGGCGTTCATTGCAAGATATAACAGCTGTTGAAACTATAATTTTAATAAGTATGATGGCCATATTTAACCGAAAATAGTTGCCATAAGCTGTTGAAACGGTTTCCCGCTCTGTGAACTGGCAGAGTCAGACAAACCAAGCTCTCTCTCTCTCTCTCTCTCTCTCTCTCTCTCTCTCTCTCTAAAGGTAGATTGAAATAGATAAAATCACAAAAGTATATCAAGTGGACCCGAGAAATTAAAAAAACAAAACTACTGTAATAGACCTAATCTATTCATCCACTTTAAGCCTTAAGTTTTTTTTTCTCTCTCTCTCTCTCTCTCTCTCTCTCTCTCTCTCTCTCTAAAGGTGACTATGAGAGAGAGAGAGAGAGAGAGATCTAAAGGTGAGTATGAGAGAGAGAGAGAGAGAGAGAGAGAGAGAGAGAGAGAGACTTAAGGCTTAAAGTGGATAAATGGGTTAGGCCTATTACTGTTTTGTTTTTTAAATTTCTTGGGTCCACTTGACATACTTATGTGATTTTACTTATTTTAATGTTTGTCATTGATATATTTTTCACTTATTTTACCCAGAAGATTGTTGAATAAAAATAATAACTAATAATAGCAATAATAGTAATAATGATAGTAAAAATTTAAAAATTCATTACTAATTATGAAACAGAATTGATAAAAAAATATAATTTTATATCAACTGTAGGATATTGTTTTGAAATATATCTTTCTGTAAAAATATTTTATGGATAAAAACGGGAAAATTGTTTAAGATAGAAATTACACATTGAAGAATATTGTTATAAATTAGTGCATTGCAGATATAAAAAATGGCGAAAAAATTCCTGGTAATATTTATATATATAAATATAATATTTCTTTGTGGTATATACTGCATAAACAACAACAACAACAACAAATGCAGCCGTTTCTAGTCCACTGCAGGACAAAGGCCTCAAACATGTCCTTATTTAGGTATGGGATTTAGCCAATTTTCATCACCACGTTAGCCACTGCGGATTGGTGATAGTGGGAGATTTTAGTCTGTTCACCGCAAACCAACCCAGTATGGGTGGCCCTGACTATAATACAGCTTTGCTGATCATTGCGATACGCAAACCCTTTAACCACGTGAAAGTATCCTTACTATATATATATATATATATATATATATATACTGATTTTGAATAAGTTAACTCTGCAATTAATTAACGCTTCATAAAACACTCATTTGAATTAGAAATTTAATTTAATGCTCAATGCTTGCAACTTTTATCGTTAGGCCTATAATCACATTTAATATATTTCAAATAGCGTATCTTGTATTTTGTTATTTTGAAGCTCCTAACCGCCCATAAAACTGTGCACATTAATTACTATGTACTATGATTCACTGTGTATTATTCATTGTATTGTTTATTAATTATATGAGCCATTTTATTTTGTATCTAATATACAACTAATCGTGGAATTTTAAAAAATGTGGGAAGGTATAGTTAAAACCAGCACTGTTTGTGGTGTCAACCTCCACCAAGTCTAGGTCTATAGTTTTTGTCTGAAATTAGATTATTATATGTAAAAAACATCGCAATATAATATTAAACCTTACGTAAACATAAACACATTATAAATATCTAATTATACAATTAGTGCAAATGTTTAAATAGGCAAGGTTTCAACTAGACTAAAGGAGCTCATTTGATATTCGACCTCCGAGCTTCCGGTCCACCCGCCGCTAGTAACGGTCAAGTCATTCACTAATCGTAATCAGTATTAAACAAATAGTGGTGACGTAAGCACGTAGCTTATCAGCTCGGACGATGTAGTGTGATAATATTATCATTTGTTTTAAAATGAAAATACGAAAAAGCAATGCAGAAGTAAGTATGAATTTCGACGTGTAGCCCTTTATAAGTACAGTAATTTAAGTACTGTTACTTTTTTATTACTTATATTACTTCTTTTGTTAAATCTAATCATTACTTCCCGTCAACGAAGTTGGAAGG
>NC_090754.1:55227785-55302370 GCF_036898095.1 Palaemon carinicauda
GGATGCTACAAGCCCAAGGGCTCAAACAGGGAAAATAGCCCAGTGAGGAAAGAAAATAAGGAAATAGATAAACCATATATGAGAAGTAATGAATAAAAGGGTAAGTGATCTTAAGACAAGCTACGTTAAAATAGGTCTTTCTTTTGGAAACCTGTTAAAAGAAATTATGAAGCGTAAAGAACATCGTTCACTCTTTTGCAGGCTGATTTATTAGACATCTACAAGAAAACATAGACCGAATCTTACATCTTCATTAGTTTCCCACACTATGTAAAAGAAAACGGAAATTTCTCGAAAATACATACGCTCGAAAATATTTATCTTTATTTATTTTACAAACAAATTATAATGATTTAAAAAACATATCAAAAAATATAATGAATCTAACTAAAATACCTATCTTTTAGAATTATATTTTTTATTATTGATTTTCATCTTTTCGGGCGTAGCATCACTTCCTGCGACACCAAACGCATTGCGAAGAGAAACCCTAAGATGTACGATAATTACCATATACATATTGCTATGGCAAGTTTTGGCCTAGGTATGTGGGTTGGCTTGAATTATTTAACGGGTTAAAATGAGTTGGTTTTTAATGTTAAATATTAGAAAATATATTATATAATAATAGGTTCATGTAAATATTTATTCACCATTAATAAATGAATACGCAAAAACCCATTTTGACGTCCTTGTATGACAACTCATCAGACCACGTACGAGTCCACCACATTGAAAACCAGGCTTCCCATAATGCTCAGTTAGAGCGCGGGAAACCTGTCGACGCCATCAACGTTCTCGCGTCGTTCTCTTCTCTCTCGGATCTCATTTCCCCAATCGGTGTTCATTTCGGCGCCTCGTGCACGCCCACCTCAGGGGTAGCCGCCCGCATCGGCGTATGGCGCCCTAATGTCGGTCAACGACTACGAGAAGATCGAGAAAATAGGAGAAGGCACCTATGGCGTTGTTTACAAAGCGCAGGACCGGATCACTCGAAGAATAGTCGCCCTGAAGAAGATACGACTTGAGAAGTGAGTTCGGTAGGACCTCTCCTTCCTGTTCCTCCTCTACTGGGACGTCTTCCTTTTAAGTATAACCATTTAATTTTAATAATTTGTGCTTCTTTATTACTATATATGAATATTCTGCATCCAAGGAAATTCCTATTTCCCCCCCGTTTTGTTGGGGTTGTTGAACTGGGCTGTTAAGGGCGAAAAAAGCCTTGCCTCGTGGTACCCTTAGTAAACAATGGTTGCACATTGCTTAAGGGGTAATATTAATTATATATTTACAATATCGGTTTTCTCGAGGGATTAACTTTGTGAATGACGTAACCGTTATTTGTTTGGCGTGGTTTTTCATATCGGCGTCATACACTTGACCCCTAAGGCTTAAAGCGTAATGCCTTGTCCAATAAGGTATATTTAAAGTAGTTTAAAAGTTTAATGGCCTCAATAAAACCCGTATGGAATTTAGTATTAACGGTTAAATATTTTAAATTTAGTTTGCCAATACATAGGCATTAACATACCTTAGAGTTGATAAACCCTTGGAATTTAATGCTGAACAATGTTTAGGGTCATGGCGACCATTTGTGATCGTATTAACAAAGTTAAGGCCTACGTAGCATTTGAATTTTTCGGCCATTAGATGAAATCCTGCACAGTTCCAATTTTACATGAAATAAAGTGTGAATTATTTTGGAGCCTTTGTATATCGGTGGCCAGTTCCTTCCGCATGCATCAGAATTTTATCCTAAACTAATTTAAAATTATCCCCCTCCCTCAAACTAACCTACAAGCTGTGTCCTTACCTGTTTACCTAACGAGGATCTCCCTTACACTGTTGTATTCTTGGTCTGCCGTTATCGTGCATAAAGGTGACTGCTATCATACATGCATCCCATTAATGGATTCCACCCATCTATTTTTTATTTATCTTCGTATTCTTGAATGCGATTACCCTTGCCATACGTTCCCCTATAGCAATGGAGGCTTGCAGTTGGGGAATAAGGTTGTGGGTTGATATAATAATAAGGTTTATTGTAGTTATGATGGGAAAGGCTTTTTACCGAAATGTTTGTTATTGAAAACTTTTACGTTGAAAGTTACTCTTTATTTCTATATCAAATTTAAAACCTTATCGAAGGAACAATAAAAAATGTGAATAGGGTGCGCTGCTCCTCATGTACTGCTTGCTGGTTCACTGAACCTTGATGTATTTTTATTTTTGAGCAAAATTCGTGAGATTTCTGTAAAATATCCCTGTTCTTAGTGTGTAACAAGGTTTTGTTTATTTGCCGTTTTAATAAAGGTCAAATAGTCAAAATCATTTATGGGAAAAACTAATTTATTTTTGTTCAAAATGTTCCCTCCGTACCTTTAATTTTAGCAAAATTAAGAAAGCTAGCCAAAATATTTTTCACAAAAATAAAGTAAAACATGATTGGCTATGCTTAGCTCTCTTCACTTGCTAAGAAACCTCGTAGCGCATCTTCCAGCTGGTGGTTCATGGATGTGTTTTCCTATGTGGTGATCTTTCTTGGAATAGGAATTTAGTGTGAGGACCAGCCGTTAGTGAAGCAGTTTTATTAAAATACAAATCTGGTTGGGTGAAATTGTAGAACCTTGCAATAAATGGTTTGATGAAAACCTATGTTTAAAATTTACTGGTTTTATATATATTTATATTGAGTATCTATCTGGCCAAAATCCATGGGTTTAGTTATGGTTGGACGACTACTATAACTGAAATGCTATGGCTTTGTTCCATCCATTGTCGTCACTTATGTTTGAAACTCCGTAAAATACGGTGTACCAGGGTAATTTTTAAACCTCCCACCATTCATTTAAAACCAGTCATTGGAGTAGGTGTTACTGTAATGAAACATGATTAAGAGTTTTTGGGTAGTTTGTAGCGCTACGGCCAAGCATCCTAATTTGCTTATCGCTCTGACTTTTCTTGTATAGAATAAAAAAGTTTGGAAATGGTCTACGGATCTTAAATATGTTGTGTAGGGGGGGGTCTGCTGTGCCCCCCTGGGTAGGGACATGGCTTTTAGCATAGGTTAGGTGGGTTTTTTAAGTTAGCTTCTCCTGTCGTACTCGTAGGTAAGGAAACTGTTGTGTAAGGGGGCGGGTTGGGGGGGGGGCTAAGCCCCCTGGGTAAGGATACGGCTTTTAGCATATGTTAGGTGGGTTTTTAAGTTAGCTTCTCCCGCCAAAATCGTTATTAGAACGACGGCCACAGTTCAGAATATTCCCGTTTTCTACGGGATCTGGCTGTCACCCTACAAAGGCTCCGAGTTTTTGTTTAGCGGCGCATTGCGCACATTGAAAGCTGGATCATTCCATCCCATTTTCTGTGGAGTCGTTCGGAGCAGTGTTCATTGTACTACAAATACCTCCTTAGGTTTAGCTAAATTAGATTTAGGTTTGCAATGCTATAGCTCACTCGTAATCAAACATCTCGTTGGTCGTGTTTTCTGGTAAGCGGAAAGTGGTTCGCTAGCCCAGTCAGCTATTTTATCGTTATTCTTTATTAATCTAATTTATCATGGTTCAGTTATACGAATTTAATAAGTGGTTGAATAAACATCTTAAACCGGCGAGTTTTAGCACTTCTCACAGCTTCTTCAAATGAGCGTCCATTATCAGTCTGTACAGTATCTAACATTTCTACCTCTAATCCCTTTAGTATTGATAAATAGAATAGATGAGATGCTATTGTATATGCCAGTATTGAAAACCTACTCTTAAGTGGTTCAGAATGTGGGATTCAAAATAGTCCATTTACAAAGATTCAATTGTGAGTTCCAACTGATATTCTATAATAGAACCCTAGATCAATTGAAATTACATTATTGAGATTTTGCAGATATGTTTATTTGAATCCTGTTTGCTTCTGGAAAATCCTCTATCAACTAAAGTTTGTTTTGCTCTCAGCTCTTTCCACAGGAACTTGCTGTGGCCTCCTCCCTCCAGGCAGTTCGTGAAAACACTGATTCATGCTGTGGTTGTAACTTGTTAGAAGGGAAATATTGATTTATATTTTTCGATAGACCTCTTAGTTGTTTTATTGTGTGGCAATTTTAAGGTAGAATAATGTTTGATATATTTACTCCCCAGAGAAAATGGAAGCAAAGTCCTATATGTGAACAGATACTGTTTTACAAGCAACAGCTAAAGTTTCCATAATGATGGCCTTACTGTCAATTGTACAATATTATAATTGTGTATCGTAATAGTGCAATTTTTTTATCACCTTTACGCGAAAAAAGGTTAAATTTGGAATAAATTGTTTGGACCGATTTATAGTATACAGTTATAAACTTGAAAATACTATGCTTCGAGGCTAATGCTCGTAGTAAAACAAGTTACTCTTGCAAGATTTTGAATAACGACCTTTGGTAGTAAAGCCAAAATACTAGTCCACATAGCTAACTGGTAAAGCAAAACGAGTACCATTTGCCAGTGTGTGGGAGCGATAGGATATGTTGAATTGCAAGCAGAGCTGAACTAAACAATTGTTCAATTAGTATACCAGCGTACAGTTAAATATGCTGATGGTATTTTTTTGTTGAGTACATTTTAACACTGCCACGAACAAATCCATATAAAATGGGATAAGTCTTATGCCTTGCAAAGAAAACCTCTTATATTACTGTTACTGTATTGGGTTTGGATTATGATAACTTCTTTATTAAGACTTGACTGAAAATGGTATAAAAAGTATGAAAAACTTGAAATAAGGTGTATTTCAAGGTGTGGTTGTTATTGAATATATCTAATGCTATCCCATACCTTTTCGGTTATGGTAGACCACCAACCATAATTAAAGCAGAATTTTTCAAATCGCTAGAGTACGCTAATTGTTTTCTCCAAACCTTTTATTTTACTGTTCTTCAGTATTACCAATTGAACCTCACTGTCATTAGTCGTGCGGTACTGGTTTTAATATTCTTTGCAGGACTGAGTCCCTGACATAAACGTTCAATATTCTTTGCTCTTAATTATCTTGTTCGAGGCCACTTATAGCGAACGATAATGCATCATAACCTCTTTTACTCGAGAATACTGAGATTAGCGTAGCAACTTCTTTAATGTAATGTTAGCTTCAATGCAAAAAGTTTCAAAGACCACCTCAAAACTCCAAGGAGAGACTCGTTAACATCCCCGCGGAGATTCGACCGAGTTTAGACTTGCCAAAATATGACCCTTCCATTGCAACAAGTTGTTTGCATCCAATTGGTTGGTTTTCAATGAACTGTTCAGTTATCTCGGAAATGGAAACTTCATTAATCATAGTTTGAAATAAAATTTCAAGCTTGTGAGAAAAGCTTTTCTGCAGTCATGAATACACTTGAACTATTCTATAGTAAAGTCAAATTAGGAAAAATTAATAGAAATTTATAAAAGCTGAAGTGGTGAATGCTCTCTTTACCCTGAGGTTCATCCACCATCTTGGAAAAAGATCTAATATCAGTTTTTCGCTATTTCTGTGAAAACTTACTCATTGTTCAGAAAACTATTTTCTACGAAACGTTCTGTTTAAAATCTGAGGTGGTGGGTATGTGATTAATTCACTGTTTGTTTGTCGTTGTTGATAATTACCCTCCCCCCATTTTTTGGAGCACGTTTTTGTAGGTTAATTTGAATATTTGAGGGGGAAAAGATTAAGGGACACCAGAGATCAAAGTTAATTATGCCAACACTGTGAAGAATACTTAATAGACATTGAAAATGGCATTTCAAATTGGTACGTAGACACAAAGCTAGTAATAACAGATGGTAAATGACAGGAAAGATTATTTTATCACCTGTAGAAGTACATTTATAGTGCAGAGATTATTGTGCTCGACTGAACATGATGGAAAAATAGAATAATGAAATCAATTTAGAGGTGTTTTGAGGAGTGCTGTGAAAAAATGCATAAGAAAAAGAAAACACTCCGTAGATGACGCGCAGCAGAATGGTGTTCTGGATAAATGTAACAATCCTAGTGATGGGTGGGTAAAAAAAGTTGAAGCGAATAGTGGTGTCCATTGTATTATTGCACAAGAACCTAAATACTGTTGGTCGTATAGCAGTGTTTTTTCCCCTACGTGAAGAAGCAGAATGTGGACCTCGAGGAAAATACTGATAATTGCTTCGAGATATAGTTTATACATGGGAGAGAGTGAACTGTCTATTTACCTTGCAGGAATTACTATACGTAATGCATCAGGATCTATCCTGTAATGGCAGTGCTAACTATCTGCAAATTACAAATACAGTAATGACCACTGTGACGGCCGAGAGAAGGTTATAACTCAAAGGCGGGATGCAATCAACTGAGTAACTTTATTAAAGAACATTCCTTTATATAAAAAACCTCAAGGCAACAGGAATTTTCATGTTCAAGAAACAGATGTATGTTAGAGAGGAAAAACACAGACATGTTTATTCTGGTTCTTTTTACTGCGAGTGAAGAGCGCAGATACAAGCTTAATATATACAAAATTTATGTACGATCGTGTGACACACAGTTGGTACACCACCCACCATAAATTGATACCAGTATGGGAGTATGTTTCGCAAATCCGAAGATAAGTTGCAACGTAATTCTTGGTATAATCAGACTGCATCGTGGGAATGTGAAGTTGAGGATTGTTAGAAATGCAGTAGCTGTTACGATTTACCACCCATACCTCAGAAGGGACTTAATTTGGTGCTACTATAGCGTGAGGTCTACCACACTATAGCGTGAGATCTACCTCCCGTTAGCACTATAGCGTGAGGTCTACTGATGAGTTATTCGTCCCTCGTAGATAAAACACATTTCATACATTTGTTTAAGCAATAAACACCTAATTTAAACATATCTTAGAAATGACTTACATAGAAAATTGGATTTCTGATTACATTAAAAAAAAGGAATAAAGGTAAAAATAAACATGTTATTATATGTTTCCATACATTTATTCTAGCGATACACTCTTCGTACATCAAACATGTTATCATATATTTCCATGCATTTATTCTAGCGATACACTCTTCGTACATCAGACATGGTATCATATATTTCCATACATTTATTCTAGCGATACACTCTTCGTACATCAAACAGGTTATCATATATTTCCATACATTTATTCTAGCGATACACTCTTCTTCCATCAAACAGGTTAATCTAGCGATACACACTTCGTACATCTTCTAAGAATGACACAAATAGATCATTGGATTTTTTCTCATCACCTTCCAGCAAAAATTATCAAGATGAGACTGGAACAGCTGACGACCAACACCTCGCATTCTCTTCAGAATTATCGTTTTAGCGTCCAACCACGATCGCTCAATTGATATCTCTTTTAGGCCGAGGGAAAAACTGATTTAGGAGCTCCATTTGCTTCCTTTTCTATGGACAGGTCACGTTTTTGATGGATTTGGGCAGTTCACATATTCGATGGTTAGGTGCGGTCCTCTGGGACGCTGGTCACGCGGTAGACCTCACCCTCCACCGGGGTAGGCAACATATGGCGGTAGACCTCACGCTATAGTAGCACCCTTAATTTAATGCCATGCACGAAGAAATGAGTTCGGACGTGCAGCTGTGTGAAAAGCTCAAAATGTTCCATTTTGTCTCTTGTCGAGGGGTATCTTGCTCAAATTCTATCCAATGCGAGGAACAAATAGTGAGTGGATTAGATTCCTTCGTGATATGGACGACAGTTACATTGAGGGTAACTAGCATGTAACAGCCTAAATTTAATTGAATAAATTGAGAAAACACTTTAAATTACCGCCCGTTCAAATGAGTTATTTTTTTACCATTTACTACTCCAGTGGAGCATCTAAGGATGTCAAGATGATCCTTTTAGTTTATTGAATTCAACATGTAAAAAGAAAATACTGAATTTGGGGATTAGGTATGAATGTAATACAGTAACTCGTTGAAAAAAATCATATACTCGTTAATGGGTCGTATGGGAAAAAAATTACTAATATATTACTCACAAAAAATTTATATGTACCAAACTATCACTGTAGAGTAAAAATGCATATACCTTTTTTTGAAAATAGCTTTTATATTAATGTACTTAATAGTTTTCTATTCCCTTTTTTATAGTAAAAAATTAAATTTGGGGTTAATTTTCTTGTATAAGGGGTGGTTGAATCTGTTAGAGGGATGTTAGGGGGGGGGCTATTATTTTATTTGTTTAAAAAATGTAAAATATCGGCTTGTTTTCAAGTTTTATCATTTCACTAAAATATGACGGGACTACTAACTTGAATCAGTATGGGGTAATCCTTTGTTCAACACCCTTCATCAATCTTGCTCCTTTCATGTTTTGTAACTTAGTTGTACTTAAGGTAAGTTGTTATAGATGATAATCAGTCTGGTAAGAACAGCTACATTTTTTAATCTTTAACATTCAGCAAGATGTTTCCTGTAAGGCACTGTTCCAACTGCTGTTCATTTGGCTTGTCACCCAACTTTTTATTTCAATGTATTTGCTTGGTTTGTCAGAAGTCTCTTGCTGCCCGTAGTACTGATAAGTGATCCCAATTCCATAAAGATGATTGTGTATTACAGATGTAATCTTCTTGAGCACGAAGTAAGTTAACATATGGTAGTCCATATGGGGAAAATTGAAAAATGGCTGTAGAAATGCTCTATAGTTTCGTCCGCCACTGAACATGTCTGTTTTGACGTTGTTTCTTATTTTAGAATGATTTATTGTTAATTTGTTCTCTTCATTTATTTATTTCCTTATTTCCTTTCCTCACTGGGCTATTTTTCCCTGTTGGAGCCCCTGGGCTTATAGCATCTTGCTTTTCCAACTAGGGTTGTAGCTTGGATAGTAATAATAATAATAATAAAAAGTTTATTATGAATACTCTAAGAGGAGGTCCAGTGGTGGATGAAACTGTAGAGCAATTATTTCTACATTGACACATAATCTTAAATTTTCTTTGTGGCCTACCATATGATTGTATATATACTGTAAGTAAACTTGTCCTAAAATATATTCGTCGTAGGGTATTTGGTGAAAGTTCAAACTCAACAAGGTTTGCAATTACCATTACGAATACCTCTGCCAAGTTTCTCCAGGATGGCTCAGTTTTCATGGCTATTCGACGAGGTAACTGGAGCTGTGCTTAGCGTGATTAGAAAGCTATCACAGTCCTAGTTACCTAGTGGAGTCGTCAACAATCTTCAACAGCCAGTACAGCAATCCTTGGAAAAAGTGTCATTTTGTAGGTAATAAACTTTGGTTTTTAGAAAGAATTCTCAAGCAGGTATAGTATGTGTTTTCTGTGGGGTATTTAGTTAAAGAATCTTAGCTTTATTTTTTAAGTTAATAATTGCAGACTGTTACAGCAAAGCTTGCATCACGTGATATTACAAGGCTGTGGAAGTTTACCTTCATTGAAAGTACTCCCACCCTTCTTTAAAATGTGGTGCAAACGATGTTGTCTCGGTGTTGCAATTCGTGGCACTTTGGTTGGGTAGCACGCTGGCTGCTGTGGTGGTTATGTGAACTCTGTCATAGCACCACAGGATTCAGCATAATACTCAATAATAAGCAACAGAGCCCAATTTGGTAGGTGGTGGATACCAGGAACCTTGGAAAAAGGGGGTTGTCGGTGTTAGGATAGTCAAAAGTAGGCCATTACTTGTGGATATTTTAGTTATAAGGATATGCTTCTGGGCATAATTTACTGCTGCATTTGGGATATGGTGTTTTAGGTCTTGGTTTATTATATATCCTTTAGGTTTCTAAGAGTTATTCCTAGTTATATCAATTGAAACTTAATTGGGACAATATTTAGATACATTATGAACGGAAAATTGTTGTCTTGCATGTGCGATTGTCTTTAACTTTTGCATTAAGGTATTGTGTAGAAAGGGGAACAAAGAAGGTATGGTGTATTGAAAAGGTGTATAATATACCGTTCTAGTATTGTCATAGTTATGCTCATTTCTGTTAACAGGTACGGGTCTCCTTAAGAAGCCTCTTATTTTAAGCATGTGGTCAGATTATAAGGCTTTGCATAGTTATAAGTTTTAAAAATCTATTTTTTGAGTCTAATGTTGGATGCCAGTGTAGAGCACTTCACCAGGTCATAGACTAGCTTATGCAACCAAATTATAGTGGTGGTGTCGGCCTAGTTAATTTCAGTATTCTGAATTCAAATATAGTTAGAAACAGAAGTAGCATCCCATAAACGAGCCTTTGATAGTATTCACTTTATTATTATAATTAATTAGGTAAGCTCCAATTGGGAAAAAGTCCAGTGAGGAGAGGAAATAAGCCGAATGTGTCTGTGTACCTTCAAGCAAGAGAACTATAACCCAAGATAGTGAAAGAGCAATGGTAAACAGAATATGGCAAAAGAAAACCTTGAATTTTCATGTTAAGCAATATTTTTATTTAGTTTAGTTTACATTATCATGATTTAAGTGGTCATTATATCATTGTTTTAAGTTGTTGAACCCTTGAAATTGAATCTTAAATACTGTAGATACTTTATGAATGGAGTAAAATATTGCATTTTAGGCAAGGTCACAAGATTTCCGGCATCAACCATGTGAATTCTACTTAACTGTAGCTTGTATGTACTTAACAGTATCTTGTACGTGGCATTGCTGTAGTTTTTTTCTGGAGGAATTTTGTAAAATGTTTAATGGTAGTTACATATATGTTCTCCTCAATGACAAATCTCCTATACTCCTTAAATGATAAATATCCTATACTTCTGCTCAAGGAAAGTTGTAAGGGTACTTTTAAATTAGTCTCACATTTGTGATTTAAATTTTTTTAATAGATCTATTGGAGTATTTTTAATGAAAGGTCCAAGATACCGAACCCTATATTATAGGTTTTTGATCAGTGTTCCAAGGTTGTTAGGAATAAATAATTGTTCGGTTGATATTTCGAATATACATTCTGTTGCTGTTTGGTAACATAGTTGCAGCTATTTTCCATTTTACATCCTTGTAAAAGTGAAGGCTAAAGGTTTTGATGCCTTTTTTGTTCAAAAAGTGCTCATGGAATGTTGGTTGAGGCTCTAAATAGTCATGTACCTGGAAAATTATTAGATGGTACAGTATTAATCCAATGTTAACTTTATTAGATTACTGTAATTCATGTAAGGGGGTTTCTGCTATAGTGATCTGGTTAAGTGAAGATATGGTTAATGAGGTATTTGGAACCATTTTCCTAGTTGCAGTAGTTTAAGGGAAAATTATTCTTGATGCAAATTGTCACCTGTATGTTTTGAATATTTGAGTAGTACTTATTTGTTTGAATTTTTGCTTATCGCAATACTACACAGTACAGTATTTTAGAAGTTTTATTCCAGCTGTTACCAAGTTGTGGAATGATCTTCCTAATCAAGTAGTTGAATCAGTAGAACCTTGAAAAGTTCAAAGTTGCAGCAAATGTTTTATGTTGACCAGGTTGACATGAGTTTTTATAGTTCATATATGACATGTTTTTTATGTTAATAGTTTATATTTGACATATCTATTTTGATGTTACTGTTTTTAGAATTTTTTATTAATTTGTTCTAATTTCTTTATTTCCTTTCCTCACTAGGCTATTTTTCCCTATTGGACCCCTTGGGCTTAGAGCATCTTGCTTTTCCAACTAGGGTTGTAGCTTGGCTAGTAATAATAATAATAGCGTTTACTCAACGAAAGTTTTTTGTTAGATATAGAACATGCAAATTCTGTTGAAGCTTTCAGAAATTTCCTTTTTATTTTCATTCTAGAACATAATGATCTTTTATATTAATTATATGATTTAGGCTTTAGCTATGTGTAAGACCTAAGATGAATGCATTATTAAAATTTCCTAGTTTATGGTAGAGAGGTGATCAAACCTGATTCTTTGAAAATCTTTTTTATAGTGTATTCTCAACAGTGAGGTGGACGGAGTTCCGAGCACAGCTTTGCGGGAAATAACCCTGCTGAAGGAGCTCGACCATGAGAACATCGTACGCCTTGTCGATGTGGTTCACGGGGATCGCAAGCTCTACATGGTTTTTGAATATCTGAATCAGGTTAGTATCTATTTTACTTGCCATTACCAATTTTAGATGTCGACTTGATTTTACAATCTCTTGCCATTACCAATATTAGATGTCGACATGATTTTAGTCTTTTGCTATTACCAATGTTATAATATGAACATGATTTTATAATAATTAGCCATTACCAATATTAGATGTCGACATGATTTTACAATCTCTTGCCATTACCAATAATAGATGACATGATTTTACAATCTCTTGCCATTACCAATATTAGATGTCGACATGATTTTACAATCTCTTGCCATTACCAATAATATGACATGATTTTACAATCTCTTGCCATTACCAATAATAGATGACATGATTTTACTATATCCTGCCATTACCAATATTAGATGTCGACATGATTTTACTGTCTCTTGCCATTACCAATATTAGATGTCAACATGATTTTACTATCTTGCCATTACCAATAATAGATGACGTGATTTTACAATCTCTTGCCATTACCAATGTTAGATGTCAACATGATTTTACTATCTCTTGCCATTACCAATATTAGATGTCGACATGATTTTACTATCTCTTGCCATTACCAATATTAGATGTCGACATGATTTTACAATCTTGCCATTACCAATAATAGATGACAGGATTTTACAATCTCTTGCCCTTACCATTATTAGATATCGACATGATTTTACAATCTCTTGCCATTACCATTATTAGATATCGACATGATTTTACAATCTTTTGCCATTACCAATCTTAGATGTCATGTTCTTATCAACAATTGCCATTACCAATCTTGGCTGTCAACGTGTTTGAACAATCTCTAGCCATTTACCAATCTTGGCTGTCGACATGATTTTACAATCTCTTGCCATTACCAATCTTAGATATTGACATGTTCTTACAATCGCTGATGTATGAGAAAATCCCCAAACCAATTAGTTCATTTTCACGAATCTTAAGTACAGTTTGGGTAAAAAAGTTTCTCAACCACATTACTATTAAGTGTAATATGTAACCATTTTGAAGACTATAAATGTTTTGGTAGATTGTACAGAGAAATGTAAAATTTGACAAAATACATATACCAAGGCACTTCCCCCAATTTTGGGGGGTAGCAGACATAAAACAAATGAAACAAAAAAGGGGACGTCTCTTAAGTTCGCCATTCATTCCTATTTCTAGCACGCTTTCTTGCCTCTCTCACATCTATCCTCCTATCACCCAGAGCTTCCTTCACTCCATCCATCCACCAAAACCTTGGCCCTCCTCTTGTACTTCTCCCATCAACTCTTGCATTCATCACCTTTAGCAGGCAGCCATTTTCCATTCTCTCAACATGGCCAAACCACCTCAACACATTCATATCCACTCTAGCTGCTAATGCTGTGTTTTCACTTTGTTCCCGGCAACCCTGTTTTGGGGCACCGTGAACAAAACGGGATGGACACGAAAAAACATTATACAACTCTGTGGATTGGCAAATGTGACAGGCCCTGACTGCCGTGGATGCCGTCTCTAAATTTTAAACTGTCAAAAAATTTGCCCTGGTAGTCCAGGCGCAGATCGAAAACCTAATAGACCGTAGTAAAACGGGGTAAACGCAACAAGACGTAACATAACGTAGCAGTACGTAGTTAGCCTTATCAAAACTTGGATATTAATCTCTGGCACAGTCGTTCAATTAGTTCATTATGCATGTTGCATAAGATTTTTCATAACTCTGACCATCCTTTACATTCAGATCTCCCTGGACAATTCTATCCTGTTAATACTAGGCAGGCAGTTAATTCTAATAGCCAGGCCTTCTCCATCATAAGACTCAATACTACGCAGTACTCAAGAAGTTTTATTCCAGCTGTGACCAAGTTGTGGAATGATCTTCCTAATTGGGTTATTGAATCAGTAGAACTTCAAAAGTTCAAAGTTGGAGCAAATGCTTTTTTGTTGACCAGGCGGACATGTCTTTTTATATATGACATCTGTTTTTGACGTTGTTAATAGTTTATATATGACATCTCTTTTGCCATTACTTTTTTTAGAATGAATTATTGTTAATTTGTTCTCTCCAGTTATTTATTTCCTTATTTCCTTTCCTCACTGGGCTATTTTTCCCTATTGGAGCCCCTGGGATTATAGCATCTTGCTTTTCCAATTAGGGTTGTAGCTTGGATAGTAATAATAGTAGTAATAATTCCGTAGCGTAACGGGAAACATGTATAACTTTGCAACATAGAAAGTAAGCTCAGAGGAGATGATTTGGCAGCTCGGATACAGACTCAAATCTAACTTCATGAATGCTTATATGTCAACTTTAACCAAATTACGCTCACCATTTCTTGAGATATAATACCCATCCTCACAAATTCTATGCAGTTGTGATAAAAAGTATGAATAAAACCTAAAACAATTATTTATTATGGTTTCGATATTGTCACAAATTAGATAAGGATTTTGGATAAGAATACCAGAATGATATATATTTTATATATACGTACATCATCAGATTCTTTAACTGTGTCACCTACGTTATGAAAGGGAACTGGCTTTTTTCCTCTTGTTTTCTATATGGAAATCAACTTTATCATCTTTGAAGAATTATGATTTTGTTTGATTTACATAAATGTTTTGGAAAATTCACAGTTCATAGAATATCCTATATTCCTTTTTAGTTGTCCGCTAAATGATATAATTTGTTTTAGGCATCAATGAAAGAACTTCGAAGGTTAGATGAAATTATTAATGTTCCTTGGGAGGACCTCGTTTTTATACCCTGGCCACAAACGTGCTCCAAAGCTGCCCGATGTCCACGTTTCGTTCGTTGAAAGCCTTGGCAAAACGGTAAATATATGTCTGATCCTGATCAGAACGGCAAAAATGTTAGGCACCCTATCTGAACGAGAAAGACCTTATTTGAACGTGACAGGCCTGGGGGGGAACGTGTTTACATAAGTGGTAGACCGCAGGCCAAACCGTAGTGCGTCTGTGAGCCTCCGGGGGAAGTCCCTCCCCCTCTTCCCACGGCATGTCATGAACACCGTGGTAGGTCGCAAGAAAACTTAGAACGCCGTAACAAACCTTGAATATGGAGGAAATAATGGCAAAAAATACACGTTGCGCTATGTTTCGAGAAAACGGGAATGGTGGGCCGCCAGGAACATAGTGAAAACCCGTTCTCACCCTCACTACTTCGTTCCTAACCCTATCTACTCGAGATACACCAGCCATACTTCTTAGACATTTGATCTTAAACACATTCAATTTCTGTCTCCGTCACTTTCATTCCCCACGACTCCGATCCATACATCACAGTTGGTACAATCACTTTCTCATACAGAACACACTCTACATTCATGCCAAGCCCTCTATTTTTTACTACTCCCTTAACTTCCCCCAACACTGCATCCTTCATTCACTCTCTGACGTACATCTGCTTCCACTCCCCCATTTGCTGCAACAACAGACCCCTAGTACTTAAACTGATCCACCTCCTCAAGTAACTCTCCATTCAACATGACATTCAACCTTGCACCACCTTCCCTTCTCGTACATCTCATAACCTTACTCTTACCCACATTAACTCTCAACTTCCTTCTCTCACACACCCTTCCAAATTCTTTCACTAATCGGCCAAGCTTCTCTTCTGTGTCTGCAACCAGTACAGTATCATCCGCAAACAACAACTGATTTACCTCCCATTCATGGTCATTCTCGTCTACCAGTTTTAATGCTCGTCCAAGCACTCTTCAATTCTTGAACCAGCTTTCCTTACTCTTCTTTTCTTTCCAAAACAACTACTTATTCTCTTCATATCAATGACCCAATCCCTGACCCCATCTCAGGTCAGCTGCCCTCTTTGCCTCACTTGACTTGCGCTTTACTTCCACATTTTTCTCTATCTTTCATATATCTCTACACTATTACTCTGCAGCCATTCTTCAAAAGCCCTCTTTTTCTCTTCAACTTTTACCTTCACTCCTTCATTCCACCATCCACTGCCCTTCCTCATGCTGCCTCCAACAAACTTCTTGCCACACACATCACTTGCAATCCCAAAAAAATTTTCTTTTACTAACTTCCACCCCTCTAAATTACCAGTTTCTCTTACTTTCACTTCGTCATATGCCATTTTCAACTTTTCTTTATATTTACTTTTACCCTCAGTTTTATTAGCTCTTCAACCCTCACTAGCTTCCTTTTACATCCACCTACTCCCCCACTCTTTTGCTACAACTAGTTTTCCTTCACCAAATATTGATCAGACATACCGTTAGCCATACCCCTAAACACGTGCAAGTCTCTCAATCCTCCAAACTTAATTCTAATATCAGCACATAATCCATTAACGCCCTTTCTACCACTCTTCCATTTGCCACACTCACCCATGTATGCTTGTTTTTATCTTTATAGAAAAAGCTAGAACGTATCACCATCTCTTCTTACTCAACACACATCTACCAGTCTCTCACCACTCTCATTTTCACCTGGTACGCCATACTTCCCAATGACACCTTCTATCTCTCCAGTGCCCACTCTAGCACTCAAGTTACCCATGACAACTACATAGTTCCTTCTACGCTCCTAGTTAATTCATTCCAGAACTCATTCTGCTTTTCTTCACGTTTCTCACAACCTGGCACATACGCACTGACAAAAGCCCTTTCAATCCCAGACACTCTACCAGACATTTCACCAAACATCACTTCACCCTTCCCTCTTATTTTTGTCTTACCTAAAGCCAATATATCCATCCTTCTATTCCTAAACATACTTCCAATCTCACATCTTTTACTCTTATCGTACTACATCCTCGCACTTTCAAATGCCCTAAAACTAGAGTGTAGGGAGCAGTCACTTTCCCCCCAGCTCCATGTCTTTCATGTCTCAGGATTATAATACAGGAGAGGGGGTTCCCAGCCCCCTCGTCCCGTCCCTTTTAGTCGCCTCTTATGCCCCCGCAGCCACAGGTTAAATGTAGGTTAACCCACAATAAATTGTTGCCTATTTCCCTAATAACTTTATACAAACAGAAATTGTAAATCTCGGATATTGCATCATACATGCTTATACCAAGGCACTTCCCCCCCATTTTGGGGGTTAGCCAACATAAAAACAAATGAAACAGAAAAGGGACCTCTCTTACGTTCCTCCCAGTCTGACAAGGGACTCAACCGAGTTCGGCTGGTACTGCTAGGGGGTGCCACAGCCCACCCTCCCCAGTCATCCACCACAGATGAAGTTTCATAACACTAAATCCCCAACTGCTGCTACCTCCGTGGTCATCCAAGGCACCATAGGAAGCAGCAGGGCCTACCGGCACTACGTCTAAGTCGCTCGCCATTCATTCCTATTTCTAGCTCGCTCTCTTGCCTCTCTCACATCTATCCTCCTATCACCCAGAGCTTCCTTCACTCCATCCATCCACCCAAACCTTGGCCTTCCTTTTGTACTTCTCCCATCAACTCTTGCATTCATCACCTTCTTTAGCAGACAGCCATTTTCCATTCTCTCAACACGGCCAAACCACCTCAACACATTCATATCCACTCTAGCTGCTAACTCATTTCTTACACCCGTTCTCACCCTCACTACTTCGTTCCTAACCCTATCTACTCGAGATCTACACAAGCCATGCTGCATCATAAAGGTTCATAATAAAATACTGTAATAAGTGTTATAATTTAATGCAGTAAGCAAGACATTTGCAATATGAAACTATAATTTGTGGATCTCTTCAGCTGAAAATCGTAGGGGAGTTGGTGAAACCTTCACTGGCCTTGATTTAACAATTTTACTTTCAAACTTCTTAGAACCTATCAAATTTTAAGTTCAGGACTTTCAATACACAGAAAATGAAAAAAATGTGCAGTAAAGTTAAGAGGAATTCTTATATTTTTGTAAATAGGATCTGAAGAAACTGTTTGACCAGTGCCCTGGAGGACTACCACAAGATTTAGTATGCAGTTACATGCAGCAGCTCCTAAGAGGGATATCCTTCTGCCATGCACACCGGATACTTCATCGGGACCTCAAACCTCAGAACCTCCTTATCGATGCCAAAGGTGAGGTGTACTTGAATGGACTTGAATATACCGGAAGTTCCTTACTGTGATTTTTCTATGCACTGAAATATTTTCAAATATATACATTTTGATGTCTGAAGTCTTGGAAAATTAAGTTGGAAGTGTTGGTTTGAAGTCTTAAGTATTTTGAAAACGTTATTGATTAGATTTTCATTTCACTGCTGTCTTTGAATTTTGGTAAGTGTTCCACTCGTCGTCTTTGGGTTTTTTTTAAATAGCTTTGAATCGTTTGCATTTATATAAGATGGGGTTATTGAAGGATATAAATCTAATCACAAAAGTTTTTCTTCCCTAACATGCAGTGGTAAATTAAATTTTTTCCTAATTAACATTACATGATGCCGATTGTCATTGAAGATGCAAATAATGCTAAAAATCGCTGGGTAAATTATTACTGGATAATTGTAAAAGAAAGATGCTACAAGCTAAAGAGCTCCAATAGGAAAATAACCCGTTTTAAGTGTTATTTTTTAATTCTAGAACACTTCATTTATTATTTTGCCTACCCCCCAAAAATTGGGGGAAGTACCTTGGTATATGGATGGGACTTGAAAATACCTTGGTATATGGATGGGACTTCAAAATGCCTTGATATTCTAGGAATAGAGTTTTGTTTAAAAGCTAGCGATTATCATGAATTAATAATGATATTTGGATATAAATATTATAACTAAAATGGAATTTATTTGAACTAGGGTGATCTTCAAGTACACTGTTTATTTTTAAAGTAGATTCTATGCTTAAAGTAATTGTAATATGGCTATGATCAACTAATTAACACACAGCCTTGATCAAATAATGAGCTGGTCTGTTTGAACTTAATTATTTACATGTTACATTAGATAACTTTAAACTTTTTATTCTTTCACATTGAGTGGAGTTTATATTTTTTTTAACCTCAATGTTCTAACTATAATTAGAGCAATAGTTCATTATATTTTCTGTGGTTCTCATACCTTGAATATGTTTTTAGGGTTCATAAAGCTGGCTGATTTTGGACTGGCAAGAGCATTCTGCCTTCCCCTAAGGGCGTACACCCACGAAGTGGTCACTCTGTGGTATCGTGCACCTGAAATTTTACTGGGGGCCAAGAACTACTGCACTGCTGTGGATATGTGGAGCCTGGGAGCTATATTTGCCGAAATGGTAAGGGGAAGTGTGTGGAATATTTTGTTTAGTCGCAGCAATTTAGTCCATTGTTACGTAAGGGGGGAAAAGTAACAAACCAGCAATGTCATTTTTTATGCAAGAAGGTCCGCAACTTGCAAACATCGGAGATAAAAAAAACTTTGAATTAAAATCTTAAATCCTATATTGTATGAAAAGTTCTTAATTAAATATTTTGATGAAAAAAAGTTATGCAGTAAGCAAATTTGCATTTGCAATAGGGAACAGTACTGTTGATTGTAGCTGAAAATTATAGGTATCTTGGTTAGGTGAAGCTTGACTGGGTCAATATTTAAAAATTTGTTACAAAAGGTTCTTGGAACCTTTCAAGTTTGCAGTTTAAGGAGTTTAAATTATGCTGTAGCTATTGTAAAGCCTTTTTTTTTCCTCTAATGGTTATGGTAGAACATTCAATTCATGAAATTTGTTCAATTCTTTCTGTGGCAAAGGACACCATTGAACATTTTCCTCTTCAACAGCTTACAAAGAAAGCCCTGTTCCCCGGCGATTCGGAAATCGACCAGTTGTTCCGCATCTTCAGGACCCTGGGCACCCCAGGCGAAGAGGACTGGCCGGGAGTGTCGCAGCTTCCCGACTACAAGAGGTCTTTTCCACGTTGGGAGGTGAATGCTGCCAGTAACTTGGATCAGTTGGTCCCGCAGTTAGACACTAATGGGAGATGTTTGTTGCTGGTAAGTAAATATTGTCTGTTCTAAGTAACTATTATTTTGTATGTGCGTAGGAGATGGACTGGGCATTTATTGGTGTGAATTATAAGTAAATTTTTAGTTTCACAATTCATAATTACATTGTAGCTAGTTGATGTTCCTTACGGGTTGAGTTTTATCAAGATTATTTTTCATAAACAAAATTTATAATATACAGCAATGTACAGTATTTTGCAGGGTAAAGAACTTTGATTATTATTAGATAACCTTAAGCAAATGAAAACCATCTATATATATTTTGTAAATATGCAATGCATATGAATTACAGAAGTAAATATTTATTTTATAATGCCAAGTCCCTTTGCATTGATAGGTGTAGGAGACAATGATAAATAGAATTGCAGCACAGTAGTATTTAATTCTTGGCTTTTAATCTTTAGCAGTAAGGTGAACAGGCCAAATAATAAACTACATACTATCTTTATTACTCTGGTATATTTTGTAAACTCTGTTTTGTGGTCCACCAATCAGCTATGGTTAATTTTTGTAATTATAAATAGTATCTTGGTTAAGAGTTTTAATCAGTTCTGAGTGACCCGTTTTGTGACACTCTCGGCTCGTGTATGTATCCCGTCCCTACTGTTTTTACCATTGTCCCGTACTTGTCCTCATCTACCACTCACAACCTTTCTCTAAATCTTCCTTATTTTCACTGGTAATCAACAAATAATTTGCATTCTGTAACAACTCGTCATTTCCTATCCTTTACCTTCTCTAAGTATTCTATCTTAACCAATCTTGCCGTCTCTTGTATAGTATTCTCTCAAAAACTTTCAATCTATGGTCTGTTTATTACCCTGAACATTATTAACCACTTTTCTGTGCAAGTTTAGGTAGTGATATTACTGTCCTCCAGTCTTTAGGCTTTTCTTTTTCAAATATTGTTCTTCATAAATGCACTATCCATTCTTTCCCCTTTGTAGCCAGTGTCTTTACTATTTCAATGTGAAACAGATGGACCAGTTGCGTTACTACTATAATCACTTCTGTTAGGTGTCTCCATCACTCTGCCCTGTCCACTTTTTCTCCTCCCTTCTATTATATTAACCCTTTTACCCCCAGGCTATTTGGAAATTTCCAACCCTTAACCCCCAGGGGGTTATTTTTTTCCCAGCACATTTTGCAATATATATATTTTTAAATTGCTCTAATAGCCTTAATCTTTGTCATAGAGGCGCCAGGTTGGTCTCATTCTCTTGGAAAATGCCTGAATTTTCTCAAAATTATCAAAAATATGAAGAAAAAAAAATAGCATTTTGTTGCTAGGACGTACCGGTACGTCCATGGGGTATAGGGATGACTTTTGTGAAACGTACCAGTACGTCCTTTGGGGGTAAAAGGGTTAACATCTATAAGGGGTGACTCGTTTTTGTAACAAATGCTCTCAATACTTTACTTCAAAATTGCTAAATTCAGATACAGTACCTTGTTCCTGGTCTTTTTCCTTGTGTAATATTCCTCTGCAGACCTTACTTTCCAGTCCTTAATCTTGATGCTTTTATTTTGCAGAGAATGCTGACGTACAACCCTAGAATGCGCATCACCGCACGGCAAGCTCTCCAACACGAGTATTTTGAAGATTGTAAGTTGGTTCCTCCACCCCAGAACTTTGTTAGGAGTTGAAAACTTGTACTAATAGTATTCTTAATTTTTTTATGAAGTGTAGAACTATACAGATTTTTATTCTTAGGTTATTTTAGAATTTGTAATTTCATCTTAGTTGAAGGAAAGTTTATTTTAGATTCTTAGTTGAAAGTTTTAGATTTGTAATTCCATTTTACCCGAAGGAAAGATTTTTATTTTTTTCAATTTGATATAGAATCTTATGATTCTCTTTTGGGCATTTGACAAAACATAAATATTTGGCTGCATTTACTCGATAAGCTTTGATAGTTTTCAAAGCTGTTCTTCATCCACTTATCAAGTTTTAATTTTATAGACTGAATTTGTAGGAAAATAAATGTTTTATTTGAAGGAGTACAATATAGGTTGAGGAGAATATAGCAATTAAGTGTCAAGTCTGGCTGTGAGACAATATTTTTAAGGAACAGAGATGCTTATGTTCAACTTTCTTGACCAGATAATTGATTTATTTTAACATTTAACCTTTTTAAAAGGTTTAAGTACGGGAGATATGTTTTTACAGGAGAATAAAATGTGAAATACTTTTAGAAGCTCTTTAGTGCATTTACTAAATACTTTTGTATAAGTTTTTGTATAAAGAAAACCAATATAACTTGAATTTATTTTACATATTTTTATTTCTACCGAACAATAGTTGAATAGTTAAAGATATCAAATAAATGGCAGCATTTTTTTGTGTACAATACAATTTATTATTGTGACCAGTAGGTATTTACTGCTTTTAACAAATATGACAATAACCAGAAAATGTCATTTAAATGTCATTTCTTAAGATCAACCCTCTGTGCTTAAATGAGAATTTGTGCACATCCAATAATGAACACCTGAATTGGTATTTAACTTGCACAAGTCTGTTAAGTATACTCTGCAAATTTGCCACAACACATATACAACCTTTTAAAGCCCTGTCCACACTATCTTGTATGCTCGGAGGGCAAACACTGATACCAGACCGCAGTAGGTATTGAGAATTAGTGTTGATGATGTCAGAAGCGGGAAAATCACAGCCAGGGATCTGGCAACAGTGTTGCCGGATCCCTGCCTGTGGTTTTCCCCACTTCCGACATCATCAACCCTCCTTCTCAATACCTATTGTTGTCTGGTATCACTGTTTGCGTGTCGAGCATGCACGATAGTGTGGACAGCGCTCAAGTTATATAACCGCCAAATACACCACAAACAGTGGGAATGATGGAACTCATCTGGTGGGTCCTTATAAAAATAGAAGTAATGCATATATTAAAGCTCAACTTTTAGTTTTACCAGGAAGAATTATATGAAAAATTACGATTACTTATCACATACTGCAAGCATATAACATTTAAGACAATGATTGAAGTGTAAATGCAAGTACATGTTAGCAGTGTTAAGGCACCAGCAAAGAAGGCATTGCTAAGGCACAGTAGCAATGGATATAAGGTACAATTAGGCAGTGCATCATTTACACAATGAGATGATTAAAAGTATAAATTTTACAAATTGCACATACAATAAGTATTACTATAAAGCAATTAAATGAAGTTTACTTGAAATATTCCATTCTCTACTGGTACATATCTATTCTTGTACATATTATAGAGAACTCGTCACAGCCTACGGGCTGAAAATTCCCTGCATAACCTTAAAAGTTGCCTATTCCTAACTTCTATACTTTCTAGAGAAATTGCAATACCTAAGTGTTGGAAACTAAGGCAAAACATTTACTTGAATGTTCAAGAAATAGAAATTAGAGGTAATAATTTTACTCTTGAATGTTTTAAGAAATCAAAATTTGAGAGGTCAGTCTTAACTAGAAGTGACAACCTGTTGGAGTTCTGACTTGAAGGCCTACAAATAACTATTTAGAAACTTGTATGCTCTGGATTATCACCAGAACTGCAGTACAAAATTTTACAGGCAATAATCTAAGCATTAAACCTTTTGTCCTTCAATAGGAGTACAACTACCAAAGCTAAGACCTTGCCCATTTAAAAATTACTCACCAAACTAACAAACCTTATGTTACTTGCCACGGATATTCAGCAAAGACTTTGGGTGTGAGGTGGCAACCCTGGGGGGTGGCTAAGGGAACAAGCCAACTGTGTATACTAATGGAGTGATGAACTAGTCACTTTTTCTCTCTGGCTTGTAGAGAGCGGTTGTCTCCTCTCCTCAGAGTTGCCATACACATTGGCAGACTGTTTTGCACTCCTTTTACGCATACACTTCCAGGTGCAATTGTGCTTCTTAATCGATGCTCCCATGGGAATGTCCCCTAGTTACGACTGCCATTTAAAAATTTTAAAGTAGAAAAATATTCAACTTTGATCTTGACCTGGGACTGGTTGAGGGCAGTTAAACTTAATACTGGTTATCAAGTATACAAATTACTGCTTTCTTCCTAAGGAACAAAAACAATGTCATTTAATAAGAGGGAAGAAGTAACTGGAGCCCTGTCCAAACGATCGTGCATGCCCGACAGGCAAACAGTGATACTAGACCAAAATGGTTAGTATGAATGAAGGTTAATGACGTCAGAAGCGGGAAAACCGAGAGGGAGCTATGTTTCCAATACAAACATGAGTAACGACTACAGAAACAAGGATACCTGTGGGTAATTACCATAGGGTACTGGGCATCGAAGATGTCTATCATACCAGAATCCTGCCTTCAGGACTAGCGCCATCGACAGGTTCTTCCAGAAGGTTAGAGTAGATTCAATATCCCTGCTTCGTGTTAGAAGCGGGATGATCCTTCTGTCCCATCGTTGCTGATGGAGATGGAAAAAGTCACAAGAAGCAATATTCTTTGCTATCTTTATCCTCTCACCGAGGGAGTCTGGATATATGTAAGGGGACTCGAGCTCTCAAGGTAGTATCCTTGCCCTCACAGAACATAGGAACAAATCATCTTCGACAGTGTTAAGGCCTAGTAAAGCGACTTTGAAGAAGGATACTGGGATAAATTCTGATTCCTTGTGATTGTCTGAAATGTCAGGAATATCCTCAGATATTGAAATTATCTGTTGTAGTGTCAAGGCTTCTTGCAGTGTATACCTGAGGACTAGATTGACATTACAAATAGCACTCGCATTGTAGGAGAGCTTGGATCGATCGGAACTGCTCTTGAGGGTAGTGATGGCCTGGTACTACAGAGATTTGAGAGGAGCTCACTCAATGAACAAGATCTGAGGCAAAACACAATCAATTGCAGTGCGGCTCCAACTAGATAAGTATCCTTTATAATAAATATTAGTAAATGGTTATGCTGATACTTCAAAGAGGAGCAACAGCAGATAGGGGTACGAACAGGTGTGGAACACTGGTATCCTAAGGTCAATGTTAAGAAACTCAAGTAATCGGTAAATAGTCAGAAAGGCTAAGGCATCATCAAGTAACTGGGATGTTGGAAGGGGTCTCTACAGATGTTGCTGGGACTGGAGAGCAGTATACCCTTAGTAAATCAAATCGCATTTTTAACAAACGGTTCCGTCATCAGGGAATCCTTTAGAGCAAGAAGCCTTTCTGGTATGAATGAATATGGGACCCCACTGATCATGTCCCTGGTAGAACATTCCTATTTTGGAAAGGACGTGCTGAAAGTTCTCACAATGTTGGTGGCCCATGTGCTGTACTGCTTGTCCAATTGCAAATGGTCTGAGACAATACTCCTTTTTAAGACTGGTTACACCCATAGAATTGTCTTTGCTTCTTTATGAGAGGGATCAAGACCATGGAGTTGTTTTTCTTCAACACTACCAGGTGGCCTGTCAAACCCTGGTAAATTGCTTGCAACGAGAACAGCATTGAATGGATTTCCAGTTAGCTGAAATGCTGGTATTTGCTTCTGTGGACTGTGTACCTGAGGTGTTCTGGTTCACCAGGTGTTTGCCACCCTTTCATTGGTGCATCTGTGAACAGCAGGATCTGTGGTGGTGAGAATTGAATGAAACTCCTCCACCCACCACCAAGGACAATCATCTTGTATTTTGTTTTCCTCTGAAACAGTAAGGTAGAGAAATTGATGACTGCTGACCAGTGATGCCTCCAACAACCCCAAATTTATACAATTGCTGTAGTTCTCGAGCGACGAAAGAAAAGTCTGATGATATTGCCACCATTGGTTCTGTAGAAAGGTTTCCGGCTTGCTTTGTTTGCAGATACAGTACTGTATTAACCCTGGATAGGTACGCTCCTCGGACACCCCTTTAAGGGTATACTCGGACGCGAACGACCCCGACGCCAAAAAAAATTCTTGAAAAATCAGTTTTTGCAGTAACCTCCTTTTTTCTTTTGCCAAAAAAAACTTCAATGAATGCTTAAAACAACTGTAAAGATAAATACTACTCATCTGCAGAAAAACTATTTATTATAAATATTTTAAAAAATTAAGTAGGAAAAAAAAAAGACCTGACTTAAAAATTCATAAAAAAAAAGTTTATACATATATACACAATTCCTTTTAGGAATTGATTCTTGAATGTTTAGGACACATCTTTATGTATTTTGGATGAAGTCAGACCCATGGAGGTGAAGATCTGAAATGAGAAAAAAAGGGTAACTTTTTTTGGCCAAAAAAATTTGTCCAAATTTCATGAATTTTTTTGGGTACCCAAATGAAATAGGAAGTGGCTAATTTTTTTAGGGAATAAACATATGTTATCCTAAAATAGAAATATGTAAAAAAATCTTCATTATTTTGTAAATTACATTTATATCAGGGGCCATATCTAAAGGTAATTTTTTGAGTACTTAGAAATTTCGTAAAAAAATACATATATTTAATATATAATATGATATTTATGCAGGTAAAAATATACCAAAATATCACAAATTCTATAGGGAACAGGAATATATATAGATAAGGCAGCTTACGCTTCGGATATGTCCACAAAATGGCCGCCAACCACACTGACTCAGACTCCCTAATCTGCCACTTGAAATGTAGGAAGGGTATGTCAATTTCAAGGTGTTATTTACTAATCTAATTATTATTGGATATGCATAAAAATTGTATGGTGGGTTGCTGGATAATTGTCGATTATTTTACGACTATAAAATTAAAATTCTGACCCAAAAAAATTTATTTGAAGGGAAATAAAATCGAAAAAAAAAAATGTAAAACAATATAATATTTTAGCTAAAAAAATTTGATGATATTCAATAAAAAAAAAAAGTAAACAAAATTTTCCGACAAATAAACATCTAGAGGAATCATTACTCTGTGATAGTTCCTTAGTACGTAGTAATTTTGAAAGAATTGGGAAAAAACTAAAAAATGGCAATCACCGGAAAATCGAACACATACCTATATATACGCCATATCTGGCTAAAAAAAAGATAGGCATGGGTAGCCAGATCATCTAGAAACACTTTCCAACACTATAAAAATATAAGTTTTGCGACACTACTTGCCAATTCCTTACGGTAACATGACTAAGCGAAAAAATGCAAAACAAATAAAAAGGGGCACTCGTGGAAAAATGGCCATTCTAATATACGGCATTTCAGAAAAAAAAATTTCAGCCACGTGCTAGGCAAACCATCAAGGCACATTTTCCGACAAATAAACATATAAATGAATCATTACTCTGTGATAGTTCCTTAGTACGTAGTAATTTTGAAAGAAATGGGAAAAAACGAAAAAATGGCAATCACAGGAAAATCGAACACATACTTATATACACGCCATATCTGGCTAAAAAAAAATAGGCATGGGTAGCCAGATCATCTAGAAACACTTTCCAACACTATAAAAACATAAGTTTTGCGACACTACTTGCCAATTCCTTACGGTAACATGACTAAGCAAAAAAATGCAAAACAAATAAAAAGGGGCACTCGCGGAAAAATGCCCAACATTCTAATATACGGCATCTCAGATAAAAAAAAAGACATGCACGTGTTAGCCCAACCATCAAGGCACACTTTCTAACACATAAACATGAAAAAAAAATCAATAATATACGGCAATTCCTTACTACGTAGTAAATTTTTACAAATATTGAAAAAAAAAACAGAAATTGGCAACCGCAGTTAAATACCCAATATACCAATAACTACGTCGTATCTGACAAAAACAAAATCACGCATGGGTAGCCAGATCATCTAGACACACTTTCCAACACTAAAAAAGCAAAAGTTTTACGACACTATTTCGCAATATCTTACGGAAAAATGACTTGGCAAAAAAATGAAAAAAAATGAAAAAGGGGTACTCGCGGTAAAATGCCCGACATTCTAATATACGGCATCTCAGATAAAAAAAAAGACATGCACGTGTTAGCCCAACCATCAAGGCACACTTTCTAACACATAAACATGAAAAAAAAATGAAAATATACGGCAATTCCTTACTACGTAGTAATTTTTACAAATATTGAAAAAAAACAGAAATTGGTAACCGCAGTTAAATACCCAATATACCAATAACTACGTCGTATCTGACAAAAACAAAGTCATGCATGGGTAGCCAGATCATCTAGACACACTTTCCAACACTAAACAAGCAAAAGTTTTACGACACTATTTGGCAATATCTTACGGAAAAATGACTTGGCAAAAAAATGAAAAAAAATGAAAAAGGGGCAATCGCGGTAAAATGGTCCTCGTGGTGATGAACGACATTTTAACTAAAAAAAAAATCATGCACATGGTAGCCAAACAATCCACCAAGACTTTCTACAACTGATAACCTATACAAGTTGCACCATTCTACGACAATTTCATAATACGTAATAACTTTGATAATTATGCAAACTACCTTAGAAGGGTAAACTCGGTCGCGAACGACCCCGACTCGTCTCAGAAATCGGGGAAGGAGTACAGCTACAGCAATGCACATCTGGACACTACTAGAGCGTGTAGGGGAGACACCTCCTGCAGGTCGATCACCCACAAATTCAGTCACGGGGCTGAGTCACGTGAGAAAAACCTGTTTTTTTTTTACGCTCGGGGTCGCTAACGACCCACCGTACCTATCCAGGGTTAACAATAACATTCAATGTGTTGTCAGCATACTCCGGTCCTCTCTCTTTTGCCAGGCCACAAGACTTGAAAGAGAACTGTCTTGGTCCTGCAGAGGGACAGTCAAGAAATGACAGAGGCAAGTATCTTCATGTAGGTATTAGAAGAGGTGTGTTTAAGTGCTCTGGAATGGGAGACAGGCTGATCTTCTGGGCTTTGAACTGCTAGCTTAAAGTCTTGAGCACCAAAGGATGGGTATTTTAATGTACAGTATGTATCCTTCCTGTTCACTGACTGCAAGAAGTCTTCTTTCTGATGACACTACGCCACTCACCATCTTATTCTTGAATGCATTTAAAGAAGGAGAAGACTCCTCCCCTGGAGGACAGTCAAGTGCATTGTTCATCAGTTTTCCAAGGCTCACTGGTAAGTTGGCTGAAGCATCAAGATCAGTTTTCTGCCTGAGAAGGCTTAAGTTTGAATACTGCTGCGTTCCGGGATTGTCGCAGTCAGGGTTAAGGCAAAGAGGTTGAAAACAAAAAGCTGTTTAGGTTGGTCTTGGTAGCAGAGTCCAGGCCAGAGAACTCTCTAGGCTCGTCTTCCGAATGGATGTCTGTAGTGTACTGCCTTTCCAACAGGAAGAGAAACTGAAGGAGTGGCAAGTACTGTTCCTATCAATAGGTTTTCTCAGATGACGTTTTCTATTCGTTACAGCAAAGACTGATGAAGAGGAGGCAGTGGAGAAGGAAGGACTTGAAGTCTTCGATGGTTTCATGCAGGCCGATAACAACGTTCTCAGAGAAAGGCGAGAATGGCACAATCAAGTGATACGTCTTTAGCACCTTTCATGGGTTGCAAGACAGGAAGGAAAGAAAGAAAGGTGGTGCCCTTCCCCTTTCACACTTGACAGCAGCAAAACTATTTCTCCGAAGGGGCACCAGTGATGTCTAGGGAAAACGGTTAATTAGGTTCAGATTGTCAATGTAAGGCAACGTACACATGAGGTATAGAACAGCGACAGATATGCAGCCCAACGGGGACAATTGTTGGGTAACGGCACATAGCAAAAGAAAACTCGCATTTAGTGATTAGGAAGCATTGCATACTCTTGGCTTCCATTAATATCCCTCAAACAGAACAATCTACCATCACATTTATTCAAACTGAAAGAAAAAGCAGAAGATTAAGCAACAGCAAAGCAGTGTGTACTGAACTGCTCCAAGTCAAAGTGAAGAGTAATTTTCCTGGACAAAGCCTATCCACATCGCCAGCTGCACCAGAGTCATAATCATATAAAAGGACGATGATTTGTATTTGTGCGCAAACAAATCTTGATGATGTCAACCTTGCAATATAAAGCCCTGTCCACACAATCGAGCATGCCTGACGGGCAAACAGTGATACCAGGCCACAATAGTTAGTGAAAATAAGGGTTGATGACGTCAGAAGCGGGAAAACTAAAGGCAGGGATCTGGCAACACTATGATGCCAGATCCCTGTCTGTGGTTTTCCCGCTTCTGATGTCGTTAACCCTCATTCTTACTAACTATTGTGGTCTGGTATCACTGTTTGCCCGTCAGGCATGCTCGATCATGTGGACAGGGCTTAACTGTAAGCAAGGGACACAATGGATTGGATTATATACTACATGGATTTGGGCCACTAAGTCCATGAAGTGAGGAGTCACAACTAGGGGGGTGGAACACTGGACTTGTCTATAAGGTAAAAGTTAGCAGAAGTTTGACAGAACTGAAGCAAGAACAGTGATTGAAGTCTATAAAGTAAGCACAGATTGTGCATGAGGAATGCTGAAGAAACCATTGGGTAATACAATGGAATTAAGCAAGTTATGATCCCAGTCTGACAGATTTCTGGTAAGATAATGAAATATTTTATCGACATAGCAGCTGGAACTTGTGCCTAAGATTCGTTTTGTGCGTATAGTCTAACATGAGAATATTTCACTAAAGATTTAACTGGGGTATCCGTATTTAAGGCTAAAACAACTTTATAGTAAATTCATTTTAGGAAATAGCATCTATGAGCCTAATTTGAGTGCTGTAAGAATCAAATTATTAATTAGAAGGTGGCAATGCCTTTTACCATTACTTTGGCTTACTGTCAAATCTAAAACATATTTTAAATTAAGTGTCAAGGTTGTTGAAGTTCCTGGAAGACAGCCAAAAAGGTCCATAAAGCATACAGTACTTTACTTATGTCCATTAAAAAGGTGCTTCAAATTTGATTCTTGCGCCATTTAAAGAAAAACAAGAAAAGATACTAATACTACTCTACTCCGCAGTTTATAGGAAGCGGGTAGCTGCCACCTGAAGTTGACTGAAGCAAAGGGAATGAGAAAACATTCCTGAAAGCAACATTGTACTCTTATTAAAAGTTTTAAAATATTCTCATTAGCATACACTAATATTTTTGGCGCGAGTCAAACCGTTTTGGCTAAAAGTTATTCAAAGGCAGTGAAATAGTATTTGTAAATAACAAATCTTAGTGATTTGTCCCTAAGTTAATGCTAACAAGCTTTAGTTCCCTAGGGGAATTCGTTTGAACAATCTAAAACAATCCAAGTATTCTGTCTGACAGATAATGGAGTACCTAATCGAGTACTGTACTGGAAATTTCCATTAAAGAAGAGTATTATTTTTCAATAACAGGAAAATTTACCCGACTTCTACCTTTAGGTGCACCTGTCTGTCCAGTCAATGTATTACGATACATGGGAAGTCTACGCAACAATTGATATACCGATTGGAGTTGCATCTAGTCTGTGGGTCGCTAACCAAGGTGTGGAATCACAGCTAGCCTGTATGTTGAAAACCTAGGTGCTAATAAAGCCAGGAAGACTTTTCCGATGGGAATTAAAGATAGAAAGCAGGTGTGAAAAGGGAATGTTTGAGTATGAGACCCTCAGAAGAGGTGTTTTTTCTATTTCCGATATGAATTAAAGATAGAAGGCGGGTGTGAAAAGGGAATGTTTGAGTATGAGACCCTCAGAAGAGGTATTTTTTCTATTTCCGATGGGAATTAAAGATAGAAGGCAGGTGTGAAAAGGGAATGTTTGAGTATGAGACCCTCAGAAGAGATATTTTTTCTATTTCCGATGGGATTAAAGATAGAAAGCAGGTGTGAAAAGGGAATGTTTGAGTATGAGACCCTCAGAAGAGGTACTTTTTCTATTTCAGAAATGAATCAAAGATAGAAGGCAGGTGTGAAAAAGGAATGTTTGAGTATGAGACCCTCAGAAGGGGTATTTTTTCTATTTCTGATGGGAATTAAAGATAGAAAGCAGGTGTGAAAAAGGAATGTTTGAGTATGAGACCCTCAGAAGAGGTACTTTTTCTATTTCAGAAATGAATCAAAGATAGAAGGCAGGAGTGAAAAGGGCATGTTTGAGTATGAGACCCTCAGAAGAGGTATTTTTTCTATTCCTGATGGGAATTAAAGATAGAAGGCAGGAGTGAAAAGGGCATGTTTGAGTATGAGACCCTCAGAAGAGGTATTTTTTCTATTCCCGATGGGAATTAAAGATAGAAGGCAGGAGTGAAAAGGGCATGTTTGAGTATGAGACCCTCAGAAGAGGTATTTTTTCTATTCCCGATGGGCATTAAAGATAGAAGGCAGGAGTGAAAAGGGAATGTTTGAGTATGAGACCCTCAGAAGAGGTATTTTTTTCTATTTCCGATGGGCATTAAAGATAGAAAGCAGGTGTGAAAATGGAATGTTTGAGTATGAGACCCTCAGAAGAGGTATTTTTTTCTATTTCCGATGGGCATTAAAGATAGAAAGCAGGTGTGAAAATGGAATGTTTGAGTATGAGACCCTCAGAAGAGGTATTTTTTTCTATTTCTGATGGGCATTAAAGATAGAAGGCAGGTGTGAAAATGGAATGTTTGAGTATGAGACCCTCAGAAGAGGTATTTTTTCTATTCCCGATGGGAATTAAAGATAGAAGGCAGGAGTGAAAAGGGCATGTTTGAGTATGAGACCCTCAGAAGAGGTATTTTTTCTATTCCCGATGGGCATTAAAGATAGAAGGCAGGAGTGAAAAGGGCATGTTTGAGTATGAGACCCTCAGAAGAGGTATTTTTTCTATTCCCGATGGGCATTAAAGATAGAAGGCAGGAGTGAAAAGGGCATGTTTGAGTATGAGACCCTCAGAAGAGGTATTTTTTCTATTCCCGATGGGCATTAAAGATAGAAGGCAGGAGTGAAAAGGGAATGTTTGAGTATGAGACCCTCAGAAGAGGTATTTTTTTCTATTTCTGATGGGCATTAAAGATAGAAGGCAGGAGTGAAAAGGGCATGTTTGAGTATGAGACCCTCAGAAGAGGTATTTTTTTCTATTTCCGATGGGCATTAAAGATAGAAGGCAGGTGTGAAAATGGAATGTTTGAGTATGAGACCCTCAGAAGAGGTATTTTTTCTATTCCCGATGGGAATTAAAGATAGAAGGCAGGAGTGAAAAGGGCATGTTTGAGTATGAGACCCTCAGAAGAGGTATTTTTTCTATTCCCGATGGGAATTAAAGATAGAAAGCAGGTGTGAAAAGGGAATGTTTAAGTGTAAGACCCTCAGAAGAGGTATTTTTTTCTATTTCCAATGGGAATTAAAGATAAAGGCAGGTGTGAAAAGGGAATGTTTAAGTGTGAGACCCTGAGAAGAGTAATTTTTTCTATTTCCGATGGGAATTAAAGATAGAAGGCAGGTGTGAAAAGGGAATGATTGAGTATGACACCCTCATACGAGTTATTTTTTTCTATTTCAAATGGGAATTAAAGATAGAAAACAGGTGTGACAAGGGAATGTTTAAGTACGAGACCCTCAGAAGAGGTATTTTTTTCTATTCCCGATGGGAATTAAAGATAAACGCAGGTGTGAAAAGGGAATGCTTGAGTATGAGACCCTCAGATGAGGTATTTATTTTCTAACCTAAATGCATGAACTGAAGTCGATAAACAGTAAGGAATTAACTGAGGATTTAAGTAAATTCAGTTTTGACCAGCAAATAATGACTAGCTACCTAGAGCGGGCAACATTTCATGTTTCAGAAGCCAAAAATAAAGCATAATTAAGTACATTAAATGCAAGAATCTTTAGTGCGTTTTAGAAGTCATATAAAAATAATCTTATATTAACTAACAACATAATAAACATAGCCTAAAGCTATTAAAAAATGTTCTCCAATAATGCATGTTGATGCAGAATGCTACTTATAAATAAAAAAATAGATCTAAAATACCTATAAATTTACATAAAAACAACTTTATTATTTCTTTACTTTCCTATATTAAGATTCTGATTTTTCTTTATATTAATCTAGTGCATTTTTCTTATAAATAAACAACCTTCGATTAAAGATATCTGGAACGTGCTAAAGCTGCTTGCCTCAAAGTGTAATTTAAAAACACAACTCAGTCAGTCTTCTTGGGGGCCAGTAGGGACATCTCCAATTCATAAAAACGTTCCACCATGGCTGTGTATACCTGGAAATAATTCGGTTTCATTAACTATGATTTTCGACAAACAGTGTTTATTATTCACTTCAATATAAAAAAGGGATTTTGATGAAGGGAAAATCTATTTCTGGGTGAGGGACCTGTGTCGCCCAGTGAAATGCTCCTCTAGCACCATTTCTAAGGCATAGTTATTGCTGAATATACCAGAGAAAAAGAGATGCATGGAATGCCAGGAATAAACCTAGCTCGTTCACTCATTGAGTGTCGGTATAGAAAACTGGGGCATGATTGAACCACGACCATAGATCCCTCACCAATTAGACTTCTCCTTCATCAACATACCCTATCATATTTTAATTGGTTTCGCGACAAAGTTGGAAACGTCAATTTTTGGCTTCAATTAAACAGCAGATTTTGATTGGAAATTTTTTCAATGAAAAAATAACCTTCAACAAGGATATATGACTTCATCATCAAAATTCTATCTTAATAATTGGTTCCGCTACAAAGTCGAGAACGTTTTTAACTTCAATTACTTTATCATTACGGACTGTGATTGGAAATTTTAAGGACAAAAAAAAAAAGATTCAATAATAGAATTTCTTATTTCTATACTCATCTGATGTTCATTAGCTTCTTTAGAAGATTGGTGTAAACTACCTTTACCTGTAAAATTGAAAAATTTTCCAATTTTCTTCCCTTCATTAAACACATGAACTTAGTAAAGGAATGAGCATTCTAGCGGTATGTGGTAACTGACATACCATTCTTTGCATCGCATGTTTCTTACAGTTACCAGCAACTGTAAAGGCATACTTCAAATTGTTTGTATATTACTGCCTCATTAACCCTTTTACCCCCAAGGTAAGGTTAAATTTCGAGCACATTTTGCTATATATTTTTTTTGAATTGCTCTAACAGCCTTAATTTTTGTCATAGAGAGATCAAGTTGGTCTCATTCTTTTGGAAAATGCCTGAAGTTTCTCATAAAATTATCAAAAATATGCAAAAACATGTAAATAACAGTGTTTTGCAAGAACGTACCAGTACGTCCTCTTGTGGGTGAAAAGGTTAAGATGTCTTCCCCTGGTTTTCTAGGCAATTACAGTACTACGTTGAGCGTGACGAGGATTAGTTTCTGGAAGTTGGTTATTCAAAACCATTCCCATACTAAGTTATTGCCTTTAGATCTGGTTCAGTGGGACCAAAGACAATTGTTCATAAATCAAAGGTCCTGGTTGTTATTACCATTATTATTATTATTACTAGCCAAGCTACAAAGCTAGTCGGAAAAGCAGGATTTTCCCAGGGGCTCCAACAGGGAAAAATAGGCCAGTGAGGAAAGGGAATAAGTAATGAAATATACTATATGAGAAGTAATAAATAAACAAAGATCATAAAATAATTCTGTTATAAATAAACTATGAAGAAAGACTGTCAGCCTGTTCAACAAAGGGAATTCCAGAGGACTACCCTAAACCACAGAACCCAGAATAGGCTGTTTTACAAGAGAAGTATAAGTAATCCTAGGATGAGGTGCCAAGGGGGAAAATTAGACTATGGTGAAGAACCCTTCAGTAAATGGCAAAATATTTCTATTTGGCTGCCAGCCATGAACTGGTAGTTATGACCAAAGGCTGTGGTAAGTAAGAAGAGCATGAGAAATCAATGAATGATGAGGAAGATCAGACTCATGATCTATTTTCATCGTATCCGTGAAATAGATTAACAAAATACTTTTAGGGGCTGCAGAAACAGTGTCCAATAGCTCGGGGACAAACAAGTATATGTTTCCAAGTGAGGCATTAAAAAAGGAGATATTTTAGAAATAGTTCTGACCTTCAAAGATCCCAACATAAGAGCTACTACATGCATAAATGAGAGCTTGAATTAGCTGTTGAAAAAGGAGACAGAGTCTACCACGAAAGATGACATTGAAGAAGAGAAAATCAGGACAGTAAAACCAAGACCCAGCTGAAGTGGGTAAAGTGCTTATGACGGGCGAAACAGCTAAAATGTCTCGTTGCAGGATAGACATGCTGGGAGGTAAGTCATCCTCAAGCTGGTATAGGGGTGAAATATGCCGTGAAATCTTCAAGCTTCCTAATCAAGGAGAGAGTTGGTGCATCCATTGTCCTAAATTTGTGAAAGACTTTTCTACTTGATCTAACCTATCACATCATACTAGAATAGAAGCATCTGCACCATAATAGCCCTTTTGCCCCCAAAGGACATACCGGTAAGTTCTTGCAAAACACTGTTATTTACATGTTTTTGTAAATTTTTGATAATTTAATGAGAAACTTCAGGCATTTTCCAAAAGAATGAGACTAACCTGACCTCTCTATGACAAAAATTAAGGCTGTTAGAGCAATTTAAAAAAATATATAGCAAAATGTGCTCGAAATTTAACCTTACCTTGGGGTAAAAGGGATAGAAAGCAGAAAGAAATGACCTGGATAAAAGATGGTGTCTGTGCACAAAACAAAATTATTTTCAAAATCAATTTCACAAAAAATAACACTTTCCTACCCAGCTGAATATCTACCATAGTAAGATGGAATCTTCAGGAAATATCAGCTCTTCTATACTGTTAACCAACTCAATCATAGTTGACTATCTGGTAACCAACACAAAAGTAGAAGTCAAGGTCAAAACACTCATCTGAGAAGTTCATTAAAGAGCAAAGACTCATGATTGCTAAAAAAAAAAAAAAAAAAAAAAAAAAAAAAAAAAAAAAAAAAAAAAAAAAAAAAAAAAAAAAGTTTTGGGTAGTGTCATAGCCTCTGTACCGTGGTCTTCCACTGTCTTGGGTTAGAGTTCTCTTGCTTGAGGGTACACTCAGGCACACTATTGTTTCCAGCACACTATTCAATGTGTTTCCTTATTTCTTTTCCTTTTCCTTGTTGGGGCCATTGGTCCTATATCATACTGCTTTTACAACTAGGATTATAGCTCAGCTAGTATTAATAATAGTAATAATAAAGGGATAGTTAAGACACAAGTATGAACTACCCGAAGGGGACGCATATACCAGTAACGGCGACAGTTGCAGTGGTGGTCAATGGCATAGCCAAAGGCATAGATGATGAAAAGTTTTCTTCCTTTCTCTTCCCATCTCTTCTCATTTTATTTTATGCTTTGCTTTCTGGCATAATGTATAATTGAATACTTGGAAAATAATCCCACACATACTGAACATGGCTTAGATGATGAAAAGTTTTCTTCCTTTTTTTCCATTCTCTTCTCATTCTATTGTATGCTTTGCTTTCTGGCATAATATATAACTAAATACAGTAATGTACTTGGAAAATAATCCCACACTTACTGAACAAAGAATTATATTCCCTTGTAAGGGAGTACAATCATAATACTGCAATAACATAACACTCATATCATCTCATTGTTCCAAGGGGTGGATTTAAAGAATGGGAACTAAATATGCCAGATTCTCCTAAAATTAGCTCTTAGAGATCAAACCTACAAGGATCACATACCATTGAGCACTGATAAATAGGAATTTTTAAAATACATACATACATCCATATACCAAAGGCACTTCCCCCAATTTTGGGGGGTAGCCGACATCAACAATGAAACAAAACAAAAAAGGGGACCTCTACTCTCTACGTTCCTTCAGCCTAACCAGGGACTCAATCATAATGTAGATAGATTTCACCTCATGATCACAAAACTAGGAGGGCAAACGATGCCAGATTTCTTAAAAAATTAGTTAATTCATATATTTTCATATTACAATGAATGAATGGGTATCACAGTCAATTTGCAGTCATTTTCTCGACTGTACAGAGAGAGTAAGAGTAGAAATGAACTGGTAAATTTGTAAACCATTTTTTTTTTTTTGGAAAAAGGTGACAAAAACACCTAGGGCCAAGTTACTACATGGCTATTTAGTGTGAAAATAAACCTCAAAATACTGTACAATTCATTTTTATAAATCCAAGAAAAATGTTTGTTGACATTTCTAGCCTTGGCCCAAGAAAACCTATATGTAAAAGATAATATTCTGTAATTCTTGTTATTCAAATAGAATGCCTCTGAGGAATTATTAAATCTTTGGTTTTCTATGATTTTATAAAATAGTATTACATATATAAGCTTTTCTTAAGCAGGGGGCTCAAGATGACTAAATTCTCAGGTATAGCAAATTTGTTTAAAGATAACTTTAATCTCCTGAAAGGAAATAATTGCTATTGAAAGGAATGCCAAATTTGTTTAAAGATAACTTTAATCTCCTGAAAGTGAAATAATTGCTACTGAAAGGAATGGCAAATTTGTTTAAAGATAATTTTAATCTCCTGAAAAGGAAATAATTGCTACTGAAAGGAATGCTAAATTTGTTTAAAGATAATTTTAATCTCCTGAAAAGGAAATAATTGCTACTGAAAGGAATGCTAAATTTGTTTAAAGATAATTTCAATCTCCTGAAAAGGAAATAATTGCTAATGAAAGGAAAATTTCCTTTTCACTAACCTTATCAGCGTCATTGTTTGGTTTGCAAGCCAGTTTAAATTCCGGTCCTTTGATCACCTGCTCGTACTGACCTCCGAGAAGGCCGTGTTTAGCTCTGTAAGCGCAACCAAGGCAGGCTGAATTGGCAATTTCCTGAAAAAAAGATCGCATTTAAAACTGAAAACAATTTAAACGTCGCTCATGAATGGCAGACACAAGGGACAGTGGCAATGTTTTGGAGACTGACCATATATACATATGATTAGTGCCCAAGCCCCCTTTCCACCCAGCCAAGCTAGGACCAGGGAAGGCTAGGAAATGGCTGCAGATGATCTAGCAGGTAAACCTATAGAATTCCCACAAGTCCCCTTTTCTTAGCTTGCAAGGCTTCCCAAAGCCTCCGTTTCTTTCGCTTACAAGAATGGGGATATTGCAGAAACTACAAGAAACCATCGAGATTAAGCGGGTCACGAACCCTAGTCCCGCAGATCGCCAGTCAGGAACATTTCCAATTGACTACTATAAGAGAAATCATTATTTACTGATTCTGTAGGTAAACCGAATTCCACTCAAAAGTTAAAGTTATGTATGACAGTTTGAAGGGCAGGTTCATGCTACCTCAAAGATATGGAAAATAGTCGATGGCCTCTTCTAGTTGATAATAAACATAGGCGACCTTTGGAAGACATACCATAGTGTATACAGGTGTGTTGAAGACATCTGCCAAGACCTGCAAGAGGCTCGTATTATTGGAAGCTCCTCCTGTGGCCAAAACACGGGAGCCACTACCTGAATTAGAAATTTAAATCCTTATATTAATATTTCTTTCAAATGATTTATTAATTTTGTAATTTTGCTTGCATGATTGTGGCACTTTTTTAAGATAATATCTTATCCTATACAGATATTTATCACCAATTTACCCGTGTTGTAACCAAGATTCTCCGCATGAACGCGCTTGGCAACAAACTGCCCCTCGACCAAGGCCCGAACCTCTACTTCTCGGCTTGTATAACGAGAAACTGCTTCGTCGGCTTTATTGAATCGGTAGATCCCTTCGAGCTCAGGGGTAATCTCTCGCTTGTGGTAATACATGCCTGTAAAAGATTTTCAAATTTTACATACATACATATACCAAGGCACTTCCCCCAATTTTGGGGGGTACCCGACATCAACAAATGAAACAAAAACCAAAAAGGGGACCTCTACTCTCTACGTTCCTCCCAGCCTAACAAGGGACTCAACCGAGTTCAGCTGGTACTGCTAGGGTGCCACAGCCCACCCTCCCACATTATCCACCACAGATGAAGCTTCATAATGCTGAATCCCCTACTGCTGCTACCTTCAAATAATAATAAAATCATTATCAAACAGTAATAAGAACTACATCGAGTAATATATTACCCTACAATCCCATGTTTATTATTATTATTACTGTACTAGATAAGATACAGCCCAAGTAAGAAAAGCAGGATGCTATAAGCCCAAGAGCTCCAAGTAAAAATAACCCAGTGAGGAAAGAAAATAAGGAAATAAACTACATGAGAAGCAATGAATAATTAACATAAAACGCATCAAGATCAGTGATAACATTGAAGTTGATCTGTCATACAAGGTCGTACAAGGTTCTAGGCATGGCAATCTTTTTTCTTTTTAGTGAAACAAAGATAAGAGAGCAGTAGTACTGCACACAAGCTACCTGAATCCTCAGGTATACAATATGTGATTGCCTCACTTTCTGTACATCAGAGGAAGATGCCCAAAATTTTCTTTCTTAGTGCATTTTCACCAAGAGCTTCATCTTTAATTCACCATTTTTTTTATTTCCTTTTCCTTTAAGGATGGGCAAGTATGTACCCGTGACAGCTGCTAAATAACAAATACAGATTCATGTTACATTTAACCCTTTTACCCCCAGGGTATTTGGAACTTTCCAACACTTAACCCCCAGGCGGTTTTTTTTTTTTTCAAGCACATTTTGCAATATATTTTTTTTTTTAAATTGCTCTAACAGCCTTAATTTTCATCATAGAGAAGTCAGGTTGGTCTCATTATTTTGGAAAATGCCTTAAGTTTCTCATAAAGTTATCAAAAATATGCAAGAAAAATGTTAATAGCTGTTTTTTGCAAGGACGTACCAGTACGTCCATGGGGGTAAAGGGATGAGTTTTGTGAAACGTACCAGTACGTCCATTGGGGGTACAAGAGTTAAGGATGGGCAAGTATGTACCTGTGACAGCTGCTAAATAACAAATACGGATCCATGTTACATTTAATATGTATACATGATGTGAAGGGATAAGAAATGGTTGATAAGAAAAAACCAGTTAAAAGGACATTTATAAGGATCCTCAGAAATCTTGGAATGAAAAAGAGTGGAGGAATAAATATTGCCTCACATTTAACACAATAAAGAGAAACTTGACAACACAGTGCTTGCCTGCAAATTCATTAAGGCATATTAGGAAAATTGTACAGTACATCGTAAAGCAGAAAAGCTGCGAGCAATCAAAATATATGACAACCACCTATTTAAGTTTAGGACCATGAAGAGACTGACAAGCTTGCTGATCCACCATACATATTGATCCTCTATTTTCTGGATCAATGACTCACTCGTTGTTCAAGGGCCTGAGCCTCTATCAGAATCCAGACGGAACACAAATAATAATTATTATGCCTGCCAAAGTATATAAAGACCTGACTCATGACATCCACATATATAGCAGAATTCATGAAAAGCAGGGTACTCAGTCCTAACCCTTTTACCCCCAGGCTATTTGAAACTTTCCAACCCTTAACCCCCAGGCGTTTTTTTTTTTTATTTCAAGCACATTTTGCAATATATATTTTTCAAATTGCTCTAACAGCCTTAATTTTCGTCAAAGAGAGGTCAGGTTGGTCTCATTCTTTTGGAAAATGCCTGAAGTTTCTCATAAAGGTATAAAAAATATGCAAAATAAAATGTAAATAGCAGTTTTTTTGCAAGGACGTACAAGTACGTCTATGGGGGTAAAGGGATGAGTTTTGTGAAACGTACCAGTACGTCCATTGGGGGTAAAAGGGTTAATATACCCTACCACCTCCCCTTGCCCTAGGAATGGCATCCAGTTTCAAAATCATGGGTATCTAAAAACCTGCAATACGGAGCTCAAACGAGTGCTTCATTTTAGAAACTTATAAAATATCATACTGTCTCGAAGCAAATGTAAGGTCTAATATTTACATGTAGGCCATGAATGTTGCAATACATTAGACAACACTGAAGAAGTCTAGAGTGCACTGGTGCAGATAGGTTAAATCCAGAAACAATAACATTGGATGCAAAAATGCAAATTCCTTAAATAAAAAATATTGTATATTACATTAAAATTTGGAAATCAAATCACCAGAAATTACATATAAAAATCAGGCTATATATCAGTTTATTGAGATCAGCGTTACTGTATGGAAATGAGTCGTGATATGACAATGAAACAATATCCAACAGATTTTGTAGTTGAGATCAAAGCCCTCGGAAGAATGTTGGGAGTTAAATGGCAGGACAGGATTAGAAATTAAACTGTCAAAGAGATTACTCAAGAGCCATATGTGGATAAGATCATGGTGAGGGGTAGATGGAGATGGTTTGGGCATGTTCTTCACACTCCTCAAGAGAGATTAGTTCACCAAACCTTCAACTGGGATCCACAAGGCACTAGAAGAGTTGGAAGACTCCAGCCTACATGGCTGAGGACTATGAAGCATGAGGTAGGAGGTGATGAACGGAGAAGTATGTATTTAAAAGATCAAGATAGAGACGTCTGACGAAATCTAACCGAGGCCCTTTGCGTCAATAGGTGTAGGAGATGATGATTATGTACATTGCATAAAAGTAATGACAAACTTAATCTTCACACACGCCATAACCAAGAAAATACATTATACAAACTGTACGACCTAATCTAAACTTGCATAACATAAGCATAACCTAACATTGATTACACTAAGTAAACAAATTTGAAGTAGTTAACACTAAACACTAAACCTAATTCATAGATTCCAAAGTGACTTGTGAAGTAAGAAAATTGCTGAGTATACAGAAATTAATTAGTAAACATTACCTATCAATGGAAACTTCATAGAAATGCTGTTACTTTACTTACTTTGATGGCTGCTTTTCCGGTCCCATACAGCAGGGGAACCCCACTCTCTACAGGAGAGTGGGGTTGGAGAAAGGAATATTTTTTTTCTAGAAATAGCACTGGCTAAAAGCAAGCTTAGTAACCCAGAAGAAATAAGAAATATGGATAAGTACCAGCTATGGTAAATCAATTGCATGTACGTATACGTATCTAATGTATAGAGAGAAAAGAAAAAAAGTAAAGAATGAATTAGTGAAATGGGACATACCAATAAGTCTTTTTATAGTTTATCTATAAAAGGTTGGTTTAAAAGTTGATAGTTTTCTTAAAATGTTTTATTTCAACTGTTCATAACTTCTCATATAGTTTATTTTCTTATTTCCTTTCCTCACTCAGATATTTTTCCCTGTTGGAGCTCTTGGGCTTGTAGCATCCTGCTTTTCCAACTAAGGTTATATCTTAGCTAGTAGTAATAATAATAATAATAATAATAATAATAATAATAATAATAATAATACATACATACATACAAGGCACTTCCCCCAATTTTGGGGGATAGCTGACATCAAACAAATGAAACAAAAAAGGGGACCTCTACTCTCTACGTTCCTCCCAGCCTGACAAGGGACTCAACCGAGTTCGGCTGTTACTGCTAGGGTGCCACAACCCACCCTCCCCCGTTATCCACCACAGATGAAGCTTCATAACGCTGAATCCCCTACTGCTGCTACCTCCGCAGTCTCCTAAGGTACTGGAGGAAGCAGCAGGGCCTACCGGAACTGCGTCACAATCGCTCGCCATTCATTCCTATTTCTAGCAAGCTCTCTATAGCCTCTCTCACATCTATCCTCCTATCACCCAGAGCTTTCTTCACACCATCCATCCACCCAAACCTTGGCCTTCCTCTTGTACTTCTCCCATCAACTCTTGCATTCATCACCTTCTTTAGCAGACAGCCATTTTCCATTCTCTCAATAATAATAATAATAATAATAATAATAATAATAATAATAATAATAATAATAATACTAATGAATAAAATTGAGAAAACAGCCGAAGGAACTCTAGACAGCGGTTAAAAGAACGGCACACAGGAAAAGTAAGGCTGGTTATTGATGGGTAAAGGGCCCCCAGGTATCAGGCAGTGATATAATACTGATCTGTTTGTAATAAACACAAATTCAGTGCTTTTGGACATTAATAAATGATGAAACTAAGCATAGTTGTTCATCTTGCAATAATGATGCAACGTGAAAGCAGAAATACAGTACCTATATTGCCAAAATTTCCTCTAGGCGTCATGTCTAACAGCTGGTTGAATATGTCCCAAGAACCGTCTGCATTTTCATCTCTAATTTTTTCTCTTGTTAGCGATCCATTCTTGAAGCTGAAAAGTAAATACAATCTATGAACTAGAGGGGCACTCAGTAGAGCGCAGACATCCGCCGCCGCAGCTTATTTCTCGACCTTGACCTTTGATCTTAACATGTATTAATTGGCATGGATTTTCAAATACTCAAATATGAACCAAGTTTTAAGTCTCTGTGACAACGATGTACAAACTTATGGGTGATTACGTGCATTGGAAATTTTGCTTGACTGTGACCTTGACCTATGACCATAACCTTCCAAAATTTAACAATTTCTAGCTTTTCACATAACAGTTTATCCCTGTTTCAATACACTACAATTAAAAGTGTGGCCAGGTAGCTGTTCACAAACAAACACACACACACATAAACAGGGGTAAAACATAACCTCCTTCCAACTTCGTTGGCAGAGGTAATGAAAGCTAGCGAACACTAACCATAAGAGGGCCATATAAGCCTGAGAATTCACAGGGTTCACAAAAACATGTCCTTCAAGTTTCGGTGTTGGGGTATCAAGCCAAAGGAAGACGGTGTCGCTGGTGCCCAAGCTTACGGCTACGTCGCCTTTCTTCAAACACATACCTGAGAGGACGAAAAAATTTAGAAATTTGATTTCATTCAATAATTCCATTTCTTAAATACAAGAAAGACATGGATATCAGAAAAAAAATTTAGAAGCTCATTATTCCCGACCAGAATATTTAGAAACCAGTTACTGAAAGCTAAAATAGATTTTTTCCACTACAATACTGTACTTGAAGTAAGATAATGTAAGAACTTTCTTTCAATCTTTTTCACACGTTGTATAGACTATTACCTAAGAAAAGTTTTTAAACATGGAAAATAACTTCTTATAACATTAAATATTTTTCATACAAGACCACCAATTGCACTGAACTCTTTATTTTTGGTATGAGTTACCCTCTTAACATGTTTTTTTTTAAGGAGTTTTGAAATCAGAAGAACGAAAATAGCCAAGAGTTTTCATCTGAGAATTGCTGGTTGGTAATAACGCCAGATTTATTCTATCACAAAATTTAGATCTGTTTTAGATAGCACAAGATATAGCCTATTGGAAACCTCCATGCCTGACGATCTGCTCAAGCTCGAAAGCTTTTTGTAGTGTCTGCAACCTCACCATCCTTCTGAGCTAAGGATGTAAGGTTTGGGGGAGCCTATAGGTCTACATGTTGTATCATCAGCTGCCATTGCCTTGAACTCCCTGGTACTAGCTCCATGGAGAGGGGGACTAGGCGCTGATCATATGTATATATGGTCAGTCTCTAGGGCATTTTTACTGTTCCTTGCCTCTACCATTCATGAAAGACGTTTAAACCTTAATCATCTACACCATATGATTACTGGATTTGGGGGGGCAGTAGCTGTAGTGAACGACACCTCGTAGTAACGGGGGATTTTGAGGAGGGAGAAGTCTAATTGGAAAGGGACCTCTGGTAGCTGTATCACTCGCCCCATTTTTAATACCGACACCCTTTAGGGGTGAGCGAGCTGGGTATATTCCTGGCATTCCATGTAACTTTTTTCTCTGATATATTTAGCAGTATTTATACCTTTGAAATGGTGCTTTAAGGAGCATTTCACGGAGCGACACAGGTTGAGGCCAGAAATAGATTTTTCCTTCGTCAAAATCCCTTATTTAGTAAGGCTCCTAACTATAAGGACTATTAATAAACCACTATAAACAATAAAACATGGAATGAATCTAGGCGTAGATAAAAACAAAATAAAAAGATGATTAGAAACGAATGAGAGAGCTCAAGAAATTCAAAATACTGAATAAAACTGGGACACTGGATATGTAAATTAACCTTATTTATTCAATGCTTTCAATTAATTCACTACATTGCCTACTGGGAGACAACATTGTCAAGTTAATTATGTACATAACATGCAGATCATGCTACAGTATATTGTATTTTACCAAGAATGTTCCAAGTCCAAATATATACACTGATATAAAAACAAATACTGTATACATAAACAAAATCCTTAAAAGTCTCTTATAAGCATTTTACAAAAATACTTTAGTCTAAATTATCACTAATGAAACTAAAAAATATATGTACTGTAAGCTAGTACTTTAAAGAGCTATACGTGATAATTCTGATAATTATAAGTTTAACTACACAACATCAAACATTCATGCAAACTTTTCGTAAGCTCAATGCGTAATGCTTAAGCATCTCAGTAATAGCTAAAGCATTCTCTCATATTCTACACATTTAGGCCAGTCTTACAAGAGTCAATTCAGTTGTCTAGTGAAATGTCTCATATTAACCCTTTTACCCCCAGGCTCTTTGGAAATTTCCAACCCTTAACCCCAAAGGGGTTATTCTTTCCCAAGCACATTTTGCAGTATATTTTTTTTAAATTGCTGTAACAGCCCTAATTTTTGTCATAGAGAGGTCAGGTTGGTCTCATTCTCTTGGAAAATGCCTGAATTTTCTCAAAAAAATTATCAAAAATATGCAAAAAAAAATTTTAAATAGCATTTTTTTGCAAGGATGTACCGGTACGTCCATGGGGGTAAAGGGATGAGTTTTGTGAAACGTACCAGTACGTCCTTTGGGGGTAAAAGGGTTATTTACTACAATATCCAACAGATTTTGTAGATTTGAGAAACAACCCTTCAGAAGAATGTTGGGAATTAAATGGCAAGACAGGACTAGAAATGAAACTATGAGAGATTACTCGGGTGCCATACATGGATAGATGGAGATGGTTTGGGCAGGCTGTTTGCACTCCCCCCAAGAGAGATTAGTTCACCAAACCTTCAACTGGGCTCATCAAGGCACTAGAATAGTTAGATGATCCAAGTCTACATGGCTGAGGACTATGAAGTGTGAAGTAGGAGATGATGAACGGAGAAGTACCGATTTAAGAGCTAAGATAGATACGACTGCAAAAATTTAACCGAGGCTCTTTGCATCAATAGGCGTGGGAGGAGATGATGATGATGAATGACCCAAGTCTACATGGCTGAGGACTATGAAGTGTGAAGTAGATGATGATGAATGGAAAAGTACTGATTTAAAAGCTTAAGATAGAGACGACTGCAAAAATTTAACCGAGGCTCTTTGCATCAATAGGCGTGGGAGGAGATGATGATGATGATGAAACTTGGAACAACCTGACTGCTTTCAAGATGCCTTAAAACAAAACAAAAATAATGGTATGAGAAAGAATATAAATTAAATTCTAATTAAATAAATTATCCTTTAGTAAATTCTGTGATGTAGAAGAAAATGCTAACCACTTTATGTTATATTGTCCACAGTTTAGTGATATAAGAATAAAAGCAATTGAGCTCCAACAACCATACAAAGAAGATAGTGCACAAACAGTTGGAAAATTCCTTTTTTGTGAAGAAAATATTGAAAATAAGAAAAGAGTTCTACAACAAATGTGGATGAAAAGAGAAAAAACTAGTGAAAATAAGGAACACACAAAACTAAAAGACACAGAGGCGCCGTTGCAAAGGCAAAGCCTCAACCTGAATCTGATCTGATCTGAATCTTCACTGATTCTCTAACTGTAGAATGCTAGACTACTTCAAATCATTCATTCTCTAACTGTAGAAAGCAGCAAACACATCTTACCAGCTAAGGATGCAGGATTGTCTCCAGTGAAGGCTACCACAGCGCAGTCGGGATTGAAACTATACCGATCAACAAAGTATGATGCTATTGTACCGAGTTTCTCGCATGCAGGGACAGGTTGACCGAGTTTCTCGGCAAGGTCGGGGGCACAAGCCTGTAACAGCAATGACAGTTGGAAGGTGTGTATTTATATAAAAAAAACTTATGTTTGAACCTTAGCATTATTACTAAAAATCTGATTTGTCTCTACGGAAGACTATTAAAAGATGCTTGCAAATTTTTCTTTAATGTAATACTTACAGAATTATTATCTTAGTACAGTAGGTACATTCATTGTAAACATTAAGAAAGCATAATCTCCCTCAACCTCTGATATATAGTTGGACACAGGGATTACTAGCATACCTCGCTCTGAGGAAATGCACCGTTACACCGTGACTGTATGGCAAGATCCTGTGTGTAGCCATTTCTCCCTAGAGTATCTGTTTGGTTACTTGCCATGCAGTAAAGGTTAACAGGAGGCATTTTTCTTTGAGGTTTGCCAGGAATTCCTGTCTCCATCTGTATATTAATATACATTACTAAGCCAATCTGGTCACGAGAGCCAGGACTCGATACTACTTAGCCTTGCATTGCACTATATAAGGGTTTGTGTCTAAGACAACTTTAGTGGTTTGTGTGTATGAAACATATTTGACTTTAATTTTCTTTTGTATCCCTCAAGCCCCTCTTTCCAAAAATGTCTTAATTTGTTATTGTTCCTTTCCAGGTATTGACAGCAGCCCCTACACTCAGTAGGGAGTGTAAGGGAAGATTATCTAGCCCACTACTGTATGTATATAGAAAAGAGTGAGTACATCCGTCCCTGGAATCCAGTGTATCGCATAACAATTATGAATGTGGTTGATTGTCTGTTACTATTGTGTAGTGGTCTGTATAACTGAAGGTCTGCAATGACTCATGGAAACCTTCATCGTCAGACTGATAAGGACCCACTTGTAAAAGAGATTGGGATGACTGGCAATCCTGCCTATTGGAGATTTGAGACTCCTGCAGAAAAAAAAGGTTTATGGTGACTGAGTTTTCCATATTCATGATATGAGTGAGATGAAGGAAAAGAATTAGCTTATAGTATTTTAGAGAACTGCAATCAAGAAAAAAAAAACTGTAATGAGGTGTTGTATTAAGTAAAATGCAATAATTTTCATGCTGTGCCTTAAATGTGATGTTGTGATTGTAAGTAATAAGGGAAGACACACTGGCCCACAGCTGTATTTTGGCATGCCATTCTTCAGTTTTAGCTGCCGTTCTTCAAAGCAGACTTGACGGCAGAGCATGACTGGTCAATATTAAGGCCATTGATTATTAACATTGGGGAAGTTTTCAGTAAAGAATTCGGGCATTGAGGGTTCTTCATGTTTTGTTAGGATTTTAATGATCCGTTTTGTAACTGAAGCAGTATATCTTGCATGTAGTTTAGTATTTTTCTCTTGTTGGTACAATATGCAAAAGGGATGTTAATTTTGCCTTTGACTATCCTAATTGATATATTAATGTATTCCTAATAGTTTTGTTTCATTTCCTAATAAATATTTTTTTTTCTTGTTTTTATGAATACAGCATTTCATTTCAGAACCTCTCACCATGGTCTCAGTTCCTCAGCCACTGTTTTCTTTAGTCAAGTTATTTAAAATAAAATTTCCCACACTGTCTAGTTATCAGTTAAAATAAATATTCCCTTTCACCTAATGTTCGGACCCTTACTTGAGCTTAAAACCATCTTACCTAAAAAATATAGAGCTATATACAATATCCTTCTGATTTCCCAGAAACGAATCAACGTTCTTCTTACATGTTAATCCAGCTAGCCCAATGAAAGGTATGATAAACAACAAGATTCAAGCTTGGTCCCCTTGCCCAGTATAAATCAAGGGGTGGTGCCCAGAGCTCCGTTCTCTTGACCTGTTACTTAGGTTTTTTTGGGTATTCCACCGTTGTATATTTGTTGTGTAGTGAACGTCGGGTTGTGGTCGGCATTCGGACATTAGGCAGTTCGGGTGCTATTTCTGGCCACAGTTCGCAATCCACTACAGCATAAGAGCAGAATTCTGGGAGAAATATTCTTTGCTCCTACAAAATAGGATTATAAAAATCAATGTACTGTACAAATATCAAAAACTAAAACAATACCATTCCAGATGGAACTAGAGGGCCACTCAGTGGAAAGCATGTCTTCGCCATGCCAAGCAGTCTTATTTCTCTCTCAACACCACTGCATACCTTCAAATTCATTCTATTTTCTTTATACCACACATGTAAGCCATGTTTAGTCGATATTGGTATGGGAGTTTTGGCGTAATGTTGTTTACAAACAAAAAATTAACAGCGATTATTTTCAGAGTACTTCTACATACTTTTAATTTGATGCACTTTATTCAAAATGTTACAGATTCATCCTTGGGTCATACCCAACATGACCACCAAATTTGTTCAAAACCTATACAGTAGTTTTTGGGATAAATTTGCTTGCTAACACAGACAGGTGAATACATATTTGTAAGGTCTTCGCTGTTGACGAAGACAATAAAACAACAACAATTACAACGTAAATGCCCTGTGAAAACGTAATACTTACATCTAGGCAAGGTTGAGACCAGGTCTTAGTATTTATGTCGAGGAGGTTCATTCCAGACGCATCAGCGTAATCGATAGGTGCGTATTTCCCGAGGAAGAGTGAACATGCAAAGCTGCTGACCAAAGAAATTCTCTGAAATTTAAAGTTGAAATTATTAAAATCAGAATGTTTCCTAATGCACTAAATTATTCTTTTTATATAATAAAAAACAGTTTTAATGATAAAATTTCTTATTTCTATATACCTGATGTTCATATTACTTCTTAACCCTTTTACCCCGGGGTATTTGGAAATTTCCAACCCTTAACCCCCAGGAGGTTATTTTTTTTCCCAGCACATTTTGCAGTATATTTTTTTTAATTGCTCTAACAGCCTTAATTTTTGTCATAAAGAGGTCAGGTTGGTTTCATTTTCTTGGAAAATGCCTGAATTTTCTCAAAAAATTATCAAAAAATATGAAAAACAAATTTTTATAGCATTTTTTTGCAAGGACGTACCGGTACGTCCATGGGGGTAAAGGGATGGCTTTTGTGAAACGTACCAGTACGTCCCTTGGGGGTAAAAGGGTTAAAAACCTTAGTTTAATTGAGACTTTACGTACAATTTTGAAATTTTACTGACGCTTACCCATAAAATTTTGAAATTTTACTGACACTAACCCATAAAATTTTCAAATTTTCCGGTAAGTGTCGATTAAACTGGGCTTTTAAAGAAGAAGCAATGTGAACATCAGATGAGTATAGAAATAATCATAATTTACATATACGTAACAATTTACAGTATGTAAATATCTAATGTTAATCCAATTCCTTAAATGTACGAAGTGTGTCACTAACTGTTTACACTAACTGCTTGATAAACGACAGAAATCATTACTAACCTCAGTGCAGTTATACGCTTCTTTCCTCTTCTGGTATACCTTGGCAATCTGGTTTCCGGTAAATCTTTCATACGCCCGTGAGCCGGTGATGTCTGCTAGTTTCTGTGTGTATTTTAAAAAGATAAGCAATAGTGTATACACTGGAATCAATTATTCAATTGCATCATCATTTAAGTACTTTAAATTAAAAAGATAAACAATATTGTATACATTGGAATCAATTATTTAATTGTATCTTCATTTAAGTACTCTAAATTACCTTTTAGATCTATTTAATAAATTCTCACATCAAAAATTAATAGAATTAAGAGGAGAGAAACTTGAAAGGGTTGGTTACAATCAATATGATCTTCATGCCAAGTTCAGAGTTCATTATCATATCTTTCATAAAGGCAATGGACCTTTGGATATTATCTCTGTCTTTCTTAAAATGGCCCCCAAAAATAGTTCACACACTTCTGATTACTGTACATTGTTAAAGTACAGAGGGCATGAGCAGAACGATTAAGTACAGGTATATATAAATGCTTGGGAGGAACCTGTTAAGGGGAGAAGATTGAGAGAGAGAGAGACAGAGAATTAGATGTCGAGATAAGGTGAAGGATGATGTGGAGAGAAGAGGTTTGGTGAAAGAGGATGCCTTTGATAGAAGGTATTGGAGAGGGTGCATCAGGCAACCGACTCTTTAATTATGGTGGGCAAGAAAATATGCACTTCACAAAACTAAAAAAAAAAAAAAAAAAACTGTCACCAATCTATAGACCTCATCTTTAAAACTTAAAACCAACTGAATGTCAATGCCCAAATAAGCAACATGGTTTTAAAATGATCACCTAAAATAATTGCAACATACAAAAAAAAAAACCATATTTATAGTGCACAATTCCATCAAACTACTAAGCTTTTTTCTTCTTCTTGTAGATTTAATTCTTTTAATATTCACAGCTGAATAAAGCATTCTGTACTGGCAATTGATTCCTCATTATTCTTTTTCTAGTTTTTCATGTTCCTATTATTCATTCCCCATTTAACCAGGCAGAGTTAGACATTGAATTACTGTTCGCTGTCCCGTCTTGTAAAAATGAAAAATAAGTAAGACATAAGAACAGAATAATATGTACAGAATTATGATACATTTGTATAAAGCAAAAAATTTAATTTACTAAGTATCTAATCATATTTCAAATTCATCTAATCTAATATGCACAGATTCTAAACTGTGGCGCTGCGCTCGAATAAAAAAACATAAACGCAGTATATAAACAAGGCAAAATTTTTAGAAACTGCTGCTATTGGACCCTAAAGAACCATTAAATTTCTCCAGTAATTTTTTCTGTATAATTTCTACAATCTACCTTTTAATTTTTCACACATTAAATTCTTACTGACGTATGACATAACGCAGAAACAGTAAAATAACTAAATGGGTTTAAAGGTCACTCATGAATGGCAGATGCAAGGAATAATAACAATGCCCTACACTGACCATACAGTATGTACCTATGATCAGCATCCATGCCCCCTCTCCATGAAGCTGGGAGCGAGGAGGGCCAGGCAATGGCTGCTGATGACTCAACAGGTAGACCTATAGGTCTCCCACCAAAGCCCCCATGATGCTCACGAGGATGGTGATGTTGTACGAATAAACTATCGATTTTGAGTGGGTCTCAAACACCAGTCTAGCAGATTGCTAGATAGCGACGTTACCAATAGGCTAAGACAACTCCTTACCTGCGCCCCACCAACTTTCTCCTCCAGTTCTCGACATTGAGTAGTGGTGGAGGAATCCATCCAAATAGGGGAGTCTGTCACGCTGAAAGCCATGGCCAACTGATCGTGAAGAAAACGTTCGGGCTGCAAATCCTCGAGCAATTTACCAGACCCTTTCCTCCAGTAAACACTGCCATGTTGCTGTTGATAATAACAGAGGTATACTTAATATTTTCTAAACACTGTTCATACATATTATAACAATGACTTACCACCCATAAGGTCTAATTTTGCTATACAGTATCCTTTCTATTTTGTGGCTATACATAAAGTAAAATCCTTCTAGTTAAGAAAATACTAACCTTAAAATACCACTTGCCTGACAATATTATCCGGCCCCTCAATATCTAGATCTTTGCATTATCAATGTCTCTTTAAATATACTGTATACTGTGCAACTCATTTAAAATTCTAGGTGGGGTTCTCGACAGTAAATTTACTCTTGATAAACGTGTCTGATCAGTTTCTTCTTCAATTGCAAAAAAAAAAACTGGCATATTGAGAAAGACTTTCAAGGTTTTTGGTGATCAGTCTATAATGACAAAATCTTTTAACTATCTCTCATCTATAGTTTATTCGTCATTCCTCTATTTCCGTCCTCACTGAGCCACTTTCACCATTGGAGCCTTTGGGATGTAACATCCAACTTTTCAAGCTAGGGTTGTAACTTGGGTAGTAATTATGATAACAATAATAACTAGAGAGGCACTCAGTAGAGCGCAGACCTCCGCCGCAGCAACTTATTTCTCGGCTTTGACCTTTGACTTCAACATGTAATAATTAGCGTGAATTTTCATACTATCAAATATGAACCCAGTTTGAAATCTTTGATTACTTGAATTGGACATTTTGCTTGTCCTGAAAGTTTCATTACTCTTTGATTAACCCTTTTACCCCCAGGCTATTTGGAACTTTCCAATCCTTAATCCCCAGGGGTTATTTTTTTTCAAGCACATTTTGCAATATATTTTTTTAAAATTGCTCTAACAGCCTTAATTTTCATCATAGAGAGGTCAGGTTGGTCTCATTCTCTTGGAAAATGCCTGAAGTTTCTCAAAAAATTATCAAAATTATGAAAAAAAATGTAAATAGCAGTTTTTTGCAAGGACGTACTGGTACGTTCATGGGGGTAAAGGGATGAGTTTTGTGAAACGTACCAGTACGTCCTTTGGGGGTAAAAGGGTTAAATTTGTGGCCAGGATGCTGTTCACAAACAAAAACACACACACACACAAAAAGGGGGTAAAACAAAACCTCCTTCCAACTTCATTTGCAGAGGTAATAATAATAATACTGTACTTAGACTGTATATAAAAAATGCTGCAGAAAATGTAAATCAAAGGTTAAATATCAAACAGCATGACAAAACATAGAAAATGGAATCGCATCCAAATGAACTACACTGTACAATACTGTACACTGTATAGTAAAGTAGCAAAATCAAAGTACTTATAATACACTGTACAATGAAAACTGGAACAATATTGTACACTTTACAGTAAAGTAAAAAAATGAAAGTACTTACAGAAGGTCCTCAAGTTACAAACTTAATTGGTTCTAAAAAGCTGTTTGTAAGTTGAATTTTATTAAATTTTGGCCTAGGAATAGGCCTAACCTGAATCCCATACCTATGACTCCAGCGGCAAAAGTCAACAAATAGCCGGGTTTTATATGAACTAGATATTACGTTATTACAAATGTCATTTTGTTTACAGTATTGAATTATATATTAGTTTTATTACACTATTTATATCAAAGGGATTAACCGGTGATGAGGTGTGGGACAGAGGTAGATGGAGAAAGCTGAACAGAAACATCGACGCTACATAGAAGTAGGGAAAAGATGTAGACAAAGAAGAAGATGATGATTTGTGTTTGTATCTCCGAGTGTTAGGCTGGAGGAACGTAGAGAGTAGAAGTCCCCTTTTTTGTTTTGTTTCATTTGTTGATGTCTGCTACCCCCCAAAATTGGGGGAAGTACCTTGGTATATTTATGTATGTATACATGTATCTCCGAGTGTTTGTAAATTGAGGATCTTCTGTACAGCGTACAGTAACCATGAAAAATGGAATGCATCGTAAAACGATACAGCATACTGTACCCCTAAAAATACTGGTCAAATTGAACACCAGGGAAATAATATAGTACAATCCTTCAACAACACTTCCCTTACCTGGCCTGTGCCCGAAAGAGCGGCTATGGTCGAGAAATCCGCCCCGGCGACTCGAAGCTTGTCCATGAGCATGTCTACGGCCTTGACCCACATGATCGTGGGGGCCGTCACCGTCACGTTATCGTCTGCGACAACAACTCCGCCGTGAGTTCTATGGAATTTGAGAAGTTCTTTTGAGATATCCATACAGACAATTTATACATGATACAATATAAATCTATGGATACGAAATCATTTCCCTATTTATAAAAGAATAAGTAATTTCATTAAATATATTTTGTAATAAGTAGAAAAAATTATACAGTAATTCATAGCAATCAACTACAGTATAGTCAATTTCTTTTAGCGATGCAGATTTGCACCGACTCGCAGCGGTGCCCTTTTAGCTCGGAAAAGTTTCCTGATCGCTGATTGGTTGGACGAGATAATTCTAACCAATCAGCGATCAGGAAACTTTTCCGAGCTAAAAGGGCACCGCTGCGAGTCGGTGCAAATCTGCCTCGATAAAAGAAATGGACTATAGTTGCTGAATTACAAAAAGGTAATAAGGAGTATAAATTGCAGTACAACCAAGATGATAATTTGAATGCGCTTAAATTTCATTGTTATCATTACTAGCCAAGCTACAACTGGAAAAGCAAGATACTACAGTTCATGGACTCTAACAGGGGAAATAGCCCAGAGAGGAAAGTAAATAAGGAAACAGACAGAATACCATGCCTAAGTATACCCTTAAAGCAAAAGAACTAACCCAAGACAGTGGAAGACCAATGGTAAAGAGGTTATGACACTACCCAAGATTTGATAACAATGGTTTGATATTGAAGTGTCCTCCAAGAAGAGCTGCTTACCATAGCTAAAGATTAAGTCCGAAATTCCATGCCATGCAACTTCTAGGAGTAAAAAATCCCCCACATGGGGAAAATAAAAAGAAATAAATATGTGACCATGGCAAAATAAAATTAATCAACATGGACAATATATGCATACATAAGAATCAACAAAGGTCATAGGAATATGGCAATGTGGCTTCAAGGTTGAACCTTATTTTACACCTCTTCCACTTAAACTAGTTTAAAGGTCGCTCATGAATGGCAGAAGCAAGGGACACCGACATTGCCCTAGCAATCAGGACAATGGCCTAGAGACTGACCATATATTATATGATCAGCGCCCAAGCCTCCTCTCCACCCAAGCTAGGACCAGGGAGGGCCAGGCAGTGGCTGCTGACGACTCAGCAGATAGACCTATAGGCTCCCCCAAACTCAACTCACAAGGATGGTAAGGTTGCAGACACTAATGGCACTAACGAGTCTGAGCGGGACTCGAACCCCCGTCTGGCAAACACCAGGCAGAGACGTTACCAATCAGGCCACAACACTGCCTAGTAGACTGCTCTGCAGTATTCATTACTGGGTATTGTGGTACCTTTGCATCGGAACAGAATGCTAGGTACGGACACTGCAATGCCCCTACAACATATAAGTAACATTGCAATGCCCATAAAATATATAAGCAACAGTATAATACCCATGAAACATGCAAGGAGGTGGGGATAATTTGGTTTCTGAACAGGTGACAGAAAAGACATACAGGCTCTGGCAATGTACTTTATATCATTTTATGGACTCTGTTCCTGCGTTGGTGTTTTGTGTTATAATCTGCCATTAAAGACAAACTTTCAGCTGGAGGCCCTTTCAGTGTGACCTGTGTAAATCATGATTACTCAACTCTATAAACTATTCTAGAATTTTATTCCAGCTGTGACCAGATCATGAGATGATCCTCCTAATCAGGTAGTTGAATTGTTGGAACTCCAGAAGCTCAAAATTTCAGCAAATGTTTTTCATGTTGAACAGGCAAGCGTAAGTCTGTCTTTAGAGTTTACATACGATAGGTCTATTTCAAGGTTGTTAATGATTTTGAGATATTTTATATTCTTTATCCCTTACTTTTCATATACTTAATTTGTTTCCTTTCCTCACTGGGCTATTTATCCATGTTGGAGCTCTTGGGATTATAGCATCCTGCTCTTCCAACTAGGGTTGTAGCTTAGCTAGTAATAACAATAATAACTTGAGGGGCACTCAGTAGAGGGCAGACCTCCAATGTGGTAGCTTATTTCTTGGCCTTTGACTTTAACATACATTAATTTACGTGGATTTTCATACACTCAAATATGAACCAAGTTTGAAGTCTCTGTGACAATGATGTCCAAACTTATGGCTGATTACGTAAATTAAGACATTTTGCTTGACCTTGGCCTTCCAAACTTTAATAATTTCAAGATTTTAACATAACAGTTAATCTCTGCAAGTTTCATTACTCTACAATTAGAATTGCGGCCAGGAAGCTGTTCACAAACACACACACAAACAGGGGGTAAAACATAACCTCCTTCCAACTTAGATAATTGAAGCCTCACACACATCACTTAGCTGATAAAAATCATGAAAAGTTTTATTCCAAGTCATTAACCCTTTTACCCCCAAAAGGACGTACTGGTACGTTTCCCAAAACCCATCCCTTTACCCCCATGGACCTACCGGTATGTCCTTGCAAAAAATTGCTATAAACATTTTTTTTTTCATATTTTTTATTATTTTTTGAAAAAATTCAGGCATTTTCCAAGAGAATGAGACCAACCTGACCTCTCTATGACAAAAATTAAGACTGTTAGAGCAATTTAAAAAAAATATACTGCAAAATGTGCTGGGAAAAAAATAACCCCTTGGGGGTTAAGGGTTGGAAATTTCCAAAGAGCCTGGGGGTAAAAGGGTTAAAGTTTATTCAATTCTAACTACATTCGTATCTAAGTAAATTGCATTTCATCTTCAAATCCCATACAAATAAGCATAAAGGTTAACAGCATTTCCCAAAGGTATGACCCGAGGAAATTGAAGAGGAGATACACCTACCGTACCTGTATTCTGGTAAATCATTGTCAAACTGCACAGCAGCTTCTTGTTGAACCTCAAGACGATCATTCACGACAATCGCTTTCAGCTGAAAATATAACCAGAGATGTATAAGGTTAGAATTAATCTTTGAAACTAGTGATATTTTAAAAGTAAATCTACATAACATTTGGAACATGCATAATACAATGAACATTAAGCAAGACGTCTTTGTCTTTATTCATACTATAAAGTATTCTAGAAGTTTTATTCCAGCTGCAATCAAGTTGCGGAACAATCTTTCTAATCAGGTAGCTGAATAGGTATGTCTTTATCCATATTCCAAAGTATTCTAGAAGTTTTATTCCACCTGTGACCAGGTTGCGGAACAATCTTTCTAATTGGGTAGCTGAATAGGTAGAACTTCAAAAAGTTCAAACTTGCAGCAAATATTTTTATGTTGAACAGGTTGACATGAGTCTCTCTTTATAATTTATATATGAAAGATCTGTTTTAATGTTGTTACTGTTATTAAAATATTTTACTATAATTCTTTTTATTACTTTTCATATAGTGTATCTATTTCCTTATTTCCTTTCCTCACTGTGCTATTTTCTCCTGTCAGAGCCCTTGGGCTTATAGCATCCTGCTTTTCTAAATAGGATTGTAGCTCAGCTAGTAATAATAATAATAATAATAATAATAATACAGAAATTACATTGTCTCCTGATTTATATATCTTTTGCTCTAAATATCTTAACCTAAGAAATCACAATTTGCTTTCCAGTTGCTGGGCTCCATAATCTTTCATTAAGTTCTTCAATTACCATTTGATCTCCCCATTCCATTCAAAATAAAATTCTATCCCTTTCTTTGTGTATCTGTAGATTTCTCTTTAGTACAGCCCTTTGCTCAATTTCTAAAGGAAAACTCTTAGCCTCATATATATCACATGTGCCACAGAACCATGTAATTACCTCCGCCAACGAAGTTGGGAGGAGGTTATGTTTTTGCCTATGTGTGTGGTTTTTGCCTATGTGTGTGTGTGAAAACTTTCTGGCCACAATTTTACTAATAGTGTAATTATTCGGGGATTAATAGTTATATTGAAATGTGGAAGAGATTCAATTTTGAAAGTCCTAGGTCAAAGGTCAAGGTCGAGCATAAGATCGACCAAATTAACCCCAAGGCAAGCTGGTTTCAAGAAATAAGCTGCCGTGGCGGAGGTCTGCACTCTCAGAGTGCTTTTCTAGTTTTCAATATGATGCAGGCACAATTAGTGTTATCCGAATAAACTGTAGATAATCTTCATTGCTATGACAAAGAAAGAACGCTGAACTATAGTCCATTTCTTTTAGTGAGTCATATTTGCACCGACTAGCAGCGGTGCCCTTTTAGCTCAAAAAATTTTCCTGGTCGCTGATTGGTTAGAATTATCTTGTCCAACCAATCAGCGATCAGGAAACTTTTCCGAGCTAAAAGGGCACTGCTGCGAGTCGGTGCAAATATGACTTGCTAAAAGAAATGAACTATAGAATGAGTGCAGCTTCTGAAATTAATGCTTTCATCAATGTTCGGAATTTCAAAGATTTTCCGATAGATTTGATGAGATTTCGCCATCTATCTACAGCAGAAATGGTTGGCTAACCTATAACACACATATGTCTAGGCTAACAATAATGGGAGACATTAACCCTTTTACCCCCAGGCTATTTGGAACTTTCCAACCCTTAACCCCCAGGGGGTTATTTTTTTCCCAGCACATTTTGCAGTATAATTTTTTTAAATTGCTCTAACAGCCTTAATTTTTGTCTTAGAGAGGTCAGGTTGGTCTCATTCTCTTGGAAAATGCCTGAATTTTCTAAAAAAATTATCAAAAATATGAAAAAAAAATTTTTTATAGCATTTTTTTGCAAGTACGTACCGGTACCTATATGGGGGTAAAGGGATGGCTTTTGTGAAACGTACCAGTACGTCCTTTGGGGGTAAAAGGGTTAAGTCCCGAACTTACAAACTTAATACGTTCCAAGAAGCTGTTTGTAAGTAGAATTCGGTTAACTTTTGGCCTAGGGTAGGCATCATCTAAATCGCATGCCTACGATTTTCAGCAGCAAGAGTCAACAATTGGTCTCGTTTCATATTACAAATGTTGTGACCGAGACCTGGCCGAGCACGCTCTCTGACCCGGGGTCGCCTCATGGTGCGTATTCATCCACTCAGAGGTACCCACTATAGAAAACAGAGATAGGGGAAACTACACAAAATTCTGGTCGGTTGGGAGGAGATCCCAGATACTCCTAAGAAAGTAGTTCGAGGTAACTACTCCGTGTTGGAACAATCGTAATTTCTGTTGGATTCAAGTTTTTATCTCAGAATGTTTGTATGCTCAGGCCCTTCTATAGTGTTAGGGTAGGCACAAAAAAAAGGATACAAAATACTGTAGCTATAGTTTGTAAGTGGTGAGGGTGAGAACGGGTGTAAGAAATGAGTTAGCGGCTAGAGTGGATATGAATGTGTTGAGGTGGTTTGGCCATGTTGAGAGAATGGAAAATGGCTGTCTGCTAAAGAAGGTGATGAATGCAAGAGTTGATGGGAGAAGTACAAGAGGAAGGCCAAGGTTTGGGTGGATGGATAGTGTGAAGAAAGCTCTGGGTGATAGGAGGATAGATGTGAGAGAGGCAAGAGAGCGTGCTAGAAATAGGAAGGAATGGCGAGCGATTGTGACGCAGTTCCGGTAGGCCCTGCTGCTTCCTCCGGTACCTTAGATGACCGCGGAGGTAGCAGCAGTAGGGGATTCAGCATTATGAAGCTTCATCTGTGGTGGAATTGTGGGAGGTTGGGCTGTGGCACCCTAGCAGTACCAGCTGAACTCGGCTGAGTCCCTGGTTAGGCTGGAGGAACGTAGAGAGTAGTCCCCTTTTTGTTTTGTTTCTTTGTTGATGTCGGCTACCCCCCAAAATTGGGGGAAGTGCCTTGGTATATGGATGGATAGTTTGTAAGCAATCAAATATCGTTTTTTTATGATGTGCCGAGTCCTAGTTCAGGTCAGTCAATTACGCTGGACCAGACCATCAATTTATTATTATTATTAATTGCTAAGCTACAACCCTACTCTGAAAAGCAGAATGCTATAAGCCCAGGGGCTCCAACAGGGAAAATAGCTCAGTGACGAAAGGAAACAAGGAAAAAATAAATATTTTAAGAATATTAAAATAAATATCTCCTATATAAACTATAAATACTTTAACAAAACATGAGGAAGAGAAATTAGATAAAATAGTGTGCCAGAGTGTACCCTCAAGCAAGAGAGCTCTAACCTAAGATAGTGGAAGACCATGGTACGGAGGCTATGGCACTACCCAAGACAAGAGAACATTGGTTTGATTTTGGAGTGTCCTTCTCCTAGAAGAGCTGCTTACCATAGCTATAGAGTCTCTTCTACCCTTAGCAAGAGGAAAGTAGCCACGGAACAATTACAGTGCAGTAGTTAACCCCTTTGGTGAAGAAGAATTGTTATCAGGTTAAAGAGATAAAATGACCCAGCTTTCTACGATCCAACTTGTGTTGGTTTAGATTCCTTACCATTGACAGCTTTTAACAGTGGTTAGGTTTAAGTGGTTAGGTTTAATAAGTATACCATCCTTTCCAGACTGAAATATATATTGACTTCATCTTATTCACGTAAAAGATTTGAAGTAAAACTGCATTTTTCATTCATACTAAATAACAGTTTAAGAGTAACATTTGCCATTGAGTTTACCAAATGTCATGGACCAATTAAATTATTGTAAATGAGATTTTTTCCATTGTCTTTATATCTTTTATCTAATCACCTGGTTACCACATATTGCAGTCAGGTCATTAAAGTGTATACTTACAACTCTATCTAGCTAATAGCTTGATATTCTTATGAAGCTTTGGTTGGCTACCAAGGTTTCATAAATATTAACTGGAATACTGTATATGAAATTATTATAAACCAAGCTTCTGAAGAGTTTTTGCCAGAAAATTATAATTATTCTTTCTAAGACTCAAGATCCTTACAGCATTACTTTTGAATTACCGCCCAAAGATACATTGTCGTACAATACCCTTATATTCGCTAATTTCCGTTGTTTAAGTTGTGGGGGTTCTCCTTAGTACATAACAATTCAACGTTCCAGATTAGGTCAAGGATCGTGAAGTTTGATATTGAAGAGAATTTAATTCATTGAGACAGGGTAAGTTAATACGGTAGTCTAAAGGGGTTGCAGGAGGGCATAGTCCTCCCCCAGTAGGTAAAGATATGGCTCCTAGGTTAAGTTACAGAGGGAAGCTCACCATCCTTGTGAGTTAATGATGGGATGTTTAGGAGAGGCTATAGGTATCTGCTGAGTAATCAGCAGCCATTGCCTGGCCCCCCTTGGTCCTAGCTTGGATGGAGAGGGGGGCTTGGGCGCTGATCATACGTATATATGTGGTCAGTCTCTAGGGCATTATCCTTCTTGATAGGGCAATAACACTGTCCCTTGAATATGCCATTCTTGAGTGACCTTTTAACATTAGGTTAGGTGGTGTTCTCGTGTCTGTAACATGTGCGTTTTCAGTCTGTCTAAACGAACTACAACGGCTCCTTGATATTTACTTAAGCGGAAAATAAAATGGATTTTGACGTATGAAAAATCTATTTTTGGGTGAGATAGCCATGTCATCCTGATGGAAGGTCCCTTCGTCAGCTTCCTACTGTATAATATTTCTGCGAGTGATATAACAAGAGAATTACCGTCAGGTATCATGAGGTTCTAACCCCAGGAACGACTATCCGAAGATATCGTGTATAATAAGGGACATATCCGTAGATAACCATAGATATATGCACCCCTAATAGACTTAACCCAGTCTAGTCAACTAGGGGTATATAGAGAGTCTGTTTTCTTAAATGTTATGTGGTGAAATATTAAGCCCATACAAAAAAATAAAATAAGGTATATAACTCACACCTGTATAATAGCTACAGTACCAAGGATCAGATTAGTAACGTACAAGAAAACAAACTCAAATATACAACTGCTGTCTCTTAAAATATAAGTAAAATAAAAATTAAAATGCTAAAACTTAATCAAAACTAATTAGTCGAAATCACGAACTCTCTCGTTAATACCTGTTGTGTGCTGAAATCAAATCCCAGGTAATTTCTCGCCTCGTTGGGTGCCATTTCGCCCGGTTCCTCGCTATCTGGCATCGTGACAGGGCAAATGACAGCAGATAAAAAGCAGATAAAAGATAAGATACACCCGTCGCTGACCTTTCAATGACAGGACGGCCCACTACTGACACTGTCTGACAGTCAGACACACCTGTTGTTGTAGTTTTGGCTGACTTGGTGTGGATTAGCGGTGTCTTCTCGGGTTGACTTGTAAACAAAGTAGTGTTTCTCGTATTTTTTTGTCTTTATAATACATTAAAAACAATTAAATTGACTTATTTCTAGTTTTATTTATATAAAATATAATTTAAAACTATAATTCTTTACTTTTATATCATAATATTGTCAGATAATGATAAAATTTAATTAAAGTTACATGAAACCCTATATTTCTCGTTTCTTACTGTCTTTATAGTCTTTATAATACATTAAAAACAACTAAGTTAACTTATTTCTAGTTTTATTTATATAAAATATAATACAAAACTATAATTCTTTACTTTTATATCATAATTTTGTCAGATAACGATAAGATTTATTAGAAGTTATTTGAAACCCTACTCAGATTTATAACGTCTCGGGGAAGATCATTAATGAAATTACAAAATACGGCAATTTAATCCTATCTCATCTGTTGACAGGCAATAGAGAAATAAAATGGAAAGAATTTTTATTTCTATTCGTATTATGCGTTTTGAAAATTACATTAATTTTTAGTATATCAGTTAAGAACATAAAAATATTACTATAATAAAATAATTAGTTATTATACACGAATCACAGAGAGAAATTTATCCACAGCCCTTTTCTCAAATGGGAGCACATTAACCTGTAAACCTTAAGTTATGAGATTAACTCTGGCTTTAACTTACATTTTTAAAGCTTCCAGTTCAACAAATATGTCTACTATAACTCTTCCTAACTCCTCTAAATAGGAACACATTTTCAAAATGCCAAATAATGAGTAAATTCAATAAATAAGCTATTAAATGCATATTACTAAATCGTTTTATCTTAATCGAACACATATATATGAGTCACATGACTATTATATACTGTAGCTAAGCTTCACCCCAGTTGGGAACGCAGGATGTTATAAGCCTAATGTCTCCAAAAGGGTAAAATAACCCACCAAGTAAATGAAATAAATAAACTATATATAAATAATGAATATAAGATATCTTCAAAAGTTCAAACTTGCGGCAAATATTTTTATGTTGAACAGGATGACATAAGTCTCTATTTATAGTTTATACGTGAAAGATCTGTTTTATTGTTACTGTTCTTAAAATTATCTTATTTTTAATTTTTTTATTTCTTTTCAATTTATTTATTTTCTTTCTTCGCTTGGCTATTTTTCCCTGCATAGCCTATGTACACACACGCACACACAGATGACAATTTTGTGTAGTGAATTATGGGAAGAATTGCAAATGATAGAAATACAGGACTGAAATTGACTATGAGCAAAACTAAGATAATATTTCAATGATAATGCAGAGATAGCAATAATGGTTATGGGTGAAACACACACACACTCTCTCTCTCTCTCTCTCTCTCTCTCTCTCTCTCTCTCTCTCTCTCTCTCTCTCTCTCTCTCTCTCTCTCTCTCTCTCTCTCAAAGAAAGGTCCCCGAAATTAACTTCTATCGAAGGGGGAAATTCTACGTAAATTTCTTATCTCTATTACACTATCAATCTCAATAAATAGTTTTTTAGGGATTAATAAGATGTAAATAATTTGTAATAAACATATTTTTACATTTCCATATAATTACTTAATTAAATTGTCATGCAAAGAAAAATAAACTCATTTCTCTTAATAAAAAGATTGAATCCTTTAAAATTATTTTTTTTTGGGGGGAATTGATTGTATAAACGATCATATCTTTTTTATTACGTTACCAATAAAATGATCATTTAAATGTATCTTATCAAATATATCACCATTAAATTAAATTTAATTAACATTTTAATGAATGTAAAACAATTATTATAGTTTCCTGATGTTTCATTCACAAATAAAAAGTACACTGATGCAATTTATATACTGAGAAATATTTTTGTCTTCCCTTCGTCAGAACTATAAATAAAAATGACATATCTTCGAGACGTTTCTGCTAGTGTAGTTTGGCCTAACTTTCTAGAACGTTCGAGAAGTTTCTAGAGAAAACGGCTCCACTATAAAAGACGAAGAGGGAGACTAAGCTAATCAGAATCACTACTAGCAGCACAGAGTAAACATTACGGAAATTTGACGCTCTTTAAGTCTATAAGTTTGTTGAAAGTGATAGTTCGATAAGCAGGGTGAATATCAGTCATTATATAAAGGATAAAAGGTTTTAAATTGTTCAAATCCGTGAAAGATACGTTAATACTGTTTTGATTTACGTTTCTCATAAGAAGGATCTTGCAGTATATCAATCGTGAGTAAAAAAATCCTAGAAGAGATAATATAGCATCTTGCAGTATATCAATCGTAAGTGAAGAACCTAGAAAAGATAACATAGCAATGGCAGCTCCAGCGATAGGCATCGACTTGGGAACCACCTACTCCTGTGTGGGTGTGTTCGAAAACGGCAAAGTCGAGATCATTGCCAATGACCAAGGAAACAGGACCACTCCATCTTACGTGGCCTTCAATGACACAGAGAGACTCATCGGAGATGCAGCCAAGAACCAGTCTGCTGTTAACCCCACCAATACGCTCTTTGATGCCAAGAGACTCATTGGGAGGAAGTTTGACGATCCCACCGTACAGAATGACATCAAACACTGGCCTTTTAAGGTCATCAGTCAGTCGGGCAAACCAAAGCTACAGGTCGAATACAGGGGAGAGTACAGGACCTTCAACCCAGAGGAGATATCCTCCATGGTGCTAACCAAGATGAAGGAAACTGCTGAGGCATATTTGGGAAAGAAAGTGACAGACGCAGTCATCACAGTTCCAGCCTACTTCAACGACTCTCAGAGACAGGCCACCAAAGATGCAGGCATCATCGCAGGATTGAATGTCCTACGAATCATCAATGAACCTACAGCAGCTGCAATTGCCTACGGATTGGACAAGAAAGCTGGAAATGGGAGAGAACGTAACGTGTTGATCTTCGATTTGGGTGGTGGCACTTTTGACGTGTCGATTCTGAACATTGACGATGGAGTCTTTGAGGTGAAATCGACAGCTGGTGACACTCATCTGGGAGGAGAAGACTTCGACAACCGTCTCGTCAATCACTTCCTGCAGGAGTTCCAAAGGAAATACAAGAAGGACATCAGTGGCAACAAGCGCTCTCTAAGACGGCTCAGAACAGCGTGTGAAAGAGCCAAGCGTACTCTGTCTTCCTCGACTCAGGCCAATGTAGAAATTGACTCGCTTTACGAAGGAATCGACTTCTATACAACCATCACTCGTGCCAGGTTCGAAGAGCTGTGTTCCGACCTCTTCCGCAACACTTTGGCACCAGTTGAGAGAGCTCTGAGAGATGCAAAGTTAGACAAGCATAGCATTGATGACATTGTCCTTGTCGGAGGCTCGACTCGTATTCCAAAGGTACAGAAAATGCTTCAGGATTTCTTCAATGGAAAGGAACTCAACAAATCCATCAATCCTGATGAGGCTGTGGCTTATGGTGCAGCAGTTCAAGGAGCAATCCTCAGAGGAGACCAGTCTGATGCCGTTAAGGACCTGCTTTTACTCGACGTAGCTCCTCTATCCTTAGGCATTGAGACAGCGGGTGGTGTCATGACTCCATTAATCAAACGCAACTCTACAATCCCTACCAAACATTCTCAGATCTTCACGACCTACTCTGACAATCAGCCAGCTGTTACCGTCCAGGTCTACGAGGGTGAACGTGCCATGACTAGAGACAACAACCTTCTAGGCAAGTTTGACCTGACTGGCATTCCCCCAGCTCCCAGGGGAGTGCCCCAGATCGAGGTCACCTTCGACATCGACGCCAACGGCATCCTGAATGTGTCTGCAGAGGATAAGTCGTCAGGAAAGTCCAACAAGATCACAATCACCAACGACAAAGGCCGCCTGAGCAAGGAGGACATCGACCGCATGGTGCAGGAGGCCGAGAAGTACGCAGCCGAAGATGCCAAGCAGAAGGAGAGGATTGATGCCAAGAATCAGTTGGAATCGCTCTGTCTGAACATGAAGAGCACATTGAATGAGGAAAACGTTGCAAACAAACTCAACGAGGAGGAAAGAAGCGACATGAAACGCCAGCTGGAAGACGCACTCAGTTGGATTGATCGTAACCAGCTGGCGGAAAAGGAGGAGTTCAAGGATCGGATGAGGATGCTAGAAGCCCGTTGGAAGCCTCTTGCTGCCAAGATTTACGGAGCGACACAGGGTCAAGGTCAAGGGTCATCCTGCGGTGCCAACAATTACTCGACAAACACCGGCAGAGGACCTGTCATTGAAGAAGTCGACTAATGTTTTATTTACGGAGCGACACAGGGTCAAGGTCAAGGTCAAGGTTCATCCTGTGGTGCCAACAATTACTCGGCAAACACTGGCAGAGGACCTGTCATTGAAGAAGTCGACTAATGTTTAATAATAGTTTTTTCAATCATGTAGAGCATATTGTTCGTTTCCTATAGGTAAATGATGTAATAAGATTTATATTTTTGTAATGTTAATGTATTAATATTGTAATCTAGTCATTTATAATTTATATTTTTCTAATAAAAGTTAGAAAATGAGTTAAGTTCTATTATTATCATTTTATTCACTGGTGGCAAATCAGAACTGTCATGTACATATGTCTTTACTATTAAAACTATGGTCGTAATAATTGTGTAAAAATAGTAAAAATGGAGAGTGAAACTATTTCAAACTGTTGAATGATACTTTCCAATATGATTAATAATACATAAACGAGAAATGAGAGCAAAACATAAATGAAACATAAATGGAATGAAGAAATAATAAGACATTATCAGATAATGAAGGTTTCAAAATCTATATATATTCAAATGAAAATTAATGAGTTCTTTTGAAATACCAAATAATGTCATTGAGAATATAAAAGTAGATTTGAAAGTAAAATTAATTTCATTATTATTATTATTATTATTATTATTATTATTATTATTATTATTATTATTATTATTATTATTATCATTATTACTAGCTAAGCAAACAACCCTAGTTGGTAAAGCAAGCCCAGTGAGGAAAGGAGATAAGGAAATAAATAAACGATATGAGAAATAATGAACAATTAAAACAAAATGTTTTAAAAGCTGTAATAATATCAAAACATATATTTCATATATAAACCATAAAACGACTTATGTCAGCTTGTCCAACATGTAAAAAAAAAAACTATTTGCTGCAAGTTTCAATCGATTTCACTACCCGAGTAGGAAGATCATTCCACAACTTGGTCATAGCTGGAATAAAACTTCTAGAATACTGTTTAGTATTGAGCCTCATGATGGAGAAGGCCTGACTATTAGAATTAACTACATGCTTAGTATTACGAACAGGATGGAACTGTTCGGGAATATCTGAATGTAAAGCATGGTCAGAATTGTAAAAAATCTTATGCAACATACATAATGAACTAATTGAACGACTATGACAGAGATTAATATCTAGATCAGGAATAAAATATTTAATAGCCCGTAAGTTCCTGTCCAACAAATTAAGATGAAAATCAGTGGCTGAAGACCAGACAGGAGAACAATATTCGAAACAAGGTAGATTTATTATTATTATTATTATCATTATTATTATTATTATTATTATTATTATTATTATTATTATTATTATTATTATTATTACTTGCTAAGCTACATCCCTAGTTGGAAAAGCAGGATGCTATAAGCCCAGAGGCTCCAACAGGGAAAATAGCCCAATGAGGAAAGGAAACCAGGAAATAAAAGAAGTAATTAACAATTAAAATAAAAAAATTCAAGAACAGCAACATTAAAATAAATATTTCATACATAAACTATAAAAACTTTAATAAAATAGGAGAAAGCTTAATAAGGATAGAATAGTGTGCCCGAGTGTACCCTCAAGCAAGAGAACTCTAACCCATGACAGTGGAAGACCATGGTACAGAGGCAATGGCAGTACCCAAGACCAGAGAACAATGGTTTGATTTTGGAGTGTCCTTCTTCAAGAGGAGCTGATTAGGACAAGCTGTTCGGACATATGTTATTTACCGTTACTGTACATTTATGAGTCCTTCATAAGTAACAAATAATAATTTGGGTGTGCTAACAGTTTTAATGGCCACTTTCCTCTTGGTAATGGTAGAAGAGACTCTTTAGCTATGGTAAGTAGCTCTTCTAGGAGGAGGACACTCCAAAATCAAATAATTGTTCTCTAGTCTTGGGTAGTGCCATAGCCTCTGTATCATGGTCTTTCACTGTCTTGGGTTAGAGTTCTCTTGCTTGAGGGTACACTCGGGCATATATTCTGTCTTATTTCTCTTCCACTTGTTTTGTTAAAGTTTTTCTAGTTCATATAGAAAATATTTATTTTAATGTTGATTTTCTTAAAATATTTTATTTTTCCTGTTTCCTTTCCTCACTGGGCTATTTTCACTGTTGGGGCCTCCGGGCTTATAGCATCGTGCTTTTCCAACTAGGGTTGTAGCTTAGCATGTAATAATAAATAATAATTCTGCATTTCTATGTATTTATAATCTTCAATATACAACTGGGCCAATATCTATACGTGTAACAATACAAAGACTTCCGAGTGTAAGAGGTTTAAACTCTTTCCGGGAGTATTATAAAGATTTCAGGTTGATTGTTTAGAAGAAGAATAAAGTTGAAGAAAGTGACAATGTCTGGAGTGTAAACTGAGACCTAAATCAGACAATTATCGTCCCCTGATACACACACACACACACACACACACACACATAAAGATTTGAGGCTAACTCTTTAGAAGAAGAATAAAGTTGTAGAAAGTGACAATATCTGGAGTGTAAACTGAAATCAAAATCGGACAATTCTCGTCCTCTGACACACACACACACACACACACACACACACACACACACACACAGTAAGCCTACTCAAGCCACCAATATCTAGGATCACGTTCGATACCTGGCTATCGCCCAAAAGCCCCCATCCCCAGCTATCACTACGTCTCATCATCTGCTCTTCTAGAGCCCCTTGGCCCATCCCCCTTACCACATTCTGGGGGCAATACCTCCTCCCACTCTCTTCTGGGGGGCAATACCCCCTCCCCACTCTCTTCTGGGGGCAATACCCCCTCCCCACTCTCTTCTGGGGGCAATACCCCCTCCCCAGTCTCTTCTGGGGGCAATACCCCCTCCCCACTCTCTTCTGGGGGCAATACCCCCTCCCCACTCTCTTCTGGGGGGCAATACCCCCTCCCCACTCTCTTCTGGGGGCAATACCCCCTCCCCACTCTCTTCTGGGGGCAATACCCCCTCCCCACTCTCTTCTGGGGGCAATACCCCCTCCCCACTCTCTTCTGGGTATATGAAAATGAGAAATGTGTGTGTACAAAGATTCAGCTGATAGGGGTCAATAAATGATAAGGAGAGGAAGACAGAAGAAAAGAGGACTGATAATGTGATAAACTACAAAAGAAAAGAGGACTGATAATGTGATAAACTACAAAAGAAAAGAACACTGATAATATGATAAACTATAAAAGAAAAGAGGACTGATACTGTGATAAACTACAAAAAAAAATAGAGGACTGATAATGTGGTAAACTACAAAAGAAAAGAGGACTGATAATGTGATAAACTACAAAAGAAAAGGACTGATAATGTGATAAACTACAAAAGAAAAGAGGACTGATAATGGGATAAACTACAAAAGAAAGAGGACTAATAATGTGATAAACTACAAAAGAAAAGAGGACTGATAATGGGGTAAACTATAAAAGAAAAGAGGACTGATAATGTGATAAACTACAAAAGAAAAGAGGACTGATAATGTGATAAACTACAAAAGAAAAGAGGACTGATAATGTGATAAACTACAAAAGAAAAGAACACTGGTAATATGATAAACTACAAAAGAAAAGAGGACTGATAATGTGATAAACTACAAAAGAAAGAGGACTAATAATGTGATAAACTACAAAAGAATAAACGACTGATAATGTGATAAAACTACAAAAGAAAAGAGGACTGATAATGTGATAAACTACAAAAGTAAAGAGGACTGATAATGGGGTAAACTACAAAAGAAAAGAGGACTGGTAATGTGATAAACTAATTAAATATGGTCAAGGAGGAAGATTTTGATATATGCATACTCAAATATAAATACACAAACCTATATATAAGAAAATTTGAGGGCGTAGACTGGCATAGAAACGCTATAAACAGACGTATGTGGAAGGAAATGTCTGAGGCCTTTGGCATGCAGTGGACTAGCTACGGCTGATGACCAATATATATATATATATATATATATATATATATATATATATATATATATATATATATATATATATATATATATATATATATATACTCATGGTAAGAGGTAGATGGAGATGGTTTGGGCATGCTCTTCGCACTCCACAAGAGAGATTAGTTCACCAAATATTAAATCGGGCTCCATCAGGTACGAAAAGATTTGGAAGACCCAGGCCCACATGGCTGAGGACTATGAAGCGTGAAGCAGGAGATGAAGACTGGAGAAGTATTGAATTAAAAGCTCAAGATAGAAACGACGGGCGAAATCTAATTGAGGCCCTTTGCGTCAATAGGCGTAGATCATGATGATATATATATATATATATATATATATATATATATATATATATATATATATATATATATATATATATACATATATATATATATATACATACACCGCTCCCTGTCTTTTCGCGGTAATTTTTTTTGGAAGCGATCAAAGACTTTATAACATGGAGTATAAAGCTCTTTAATTTCCCATGAAAGATATTGAGGGAAATAACATATTCATCAACATGAAATCTCAATCTCACTTCCACCTCATAAATAGTGGAGCACTCAGTAGAGAGTAGACCTCTGCCACAGCAGCTTATTCACAGACCTTTTGCTTGACCTTGACCTTTGACCTTAACATGTATAATTTGGCGTAGATTTTCACACGCTCAAATATGAACCAAGTTTGAAGTCTGTGACAACAATGTCCAAACTTATGGCTAATTACGTGAATTGGACATTTCGCTTGACCGTCAACTTGACCTTTGACCCTGACCTTCCAAAATTTAATCATTTACAGCTTTTTACATAGCAGTTAATCTCTGAAAGTTTCTTTACTCTAAGATTACAATTGTGGCCAGAAAGCTGTGCACAAAAACACATACAAACACAAACAGGGGCAAAAACATAACCTTCTTCCAACTTCAATGGTGGAGGTAATAATGGCTTCTGTGATATAAAACTAAGAGTCAATCAAAATATTTAAAACTACTTTATAATCAAAACAAAATTGAGAATCTTTAAGTTCCTCTCGTTTTTGACACACGCTACTGGTGTCTAAGCAATGTCAGGCAGGGCAGACGATCGGGATTACGGTCTACCCCAAAGCCAAATTAAACTCCTTCAAAAGAAGGCAAGTATGCGTACCCCCTAGAAGTAAATCCTATGGTACAATAAACAGCCCAAAGCGAGGGCAACATTGCAATGAAAATCTTAGGAAAACGAACTACTCAGGTCGAAGCAAAGGTGACAACTCAAAGTGGCTATGTAGAACAGGTCAGTGACCTGACTTTTCTAGTTCCACTGCATATGCTAATCTAACTACTTAACTATCCATTGGCCTATCCATTACTCTACCTAGTACCTAACATATCTATTGACCTACCTATTCCCTAACCTATTTATTACCCACATCAATTTTTTATTTATTCTAACATTGGTGTCTTTCAAAGTTATATCTTGTACCCTTGGGTCACATACCACTAATATTTTGGCTGATCCGACCCAAGCGAAATGGGATGACGAACTGTGACATAATGCTCACAAACATGTGATTATACATCAACTTCATTAACTGGTAAATGTGTCTTATACCTATCACTTCCTGGGTTTTATAGTACACCATGTCATGCACTAAACTCGCCCTTATATTACTCCGACATCATCCCCTCCTATGCCTATTGATGCAAAGGGCTCGGTTAGATTTCACCAGTCGTCTCTTATCTTGAGTTTTGAAATCAATACTTTTCCCTTCATCATCTCCCACTTTGCGCTTTATAGTCCGCAGCCATGTAGGCCTGGGTCTTAGAACTCTTCTAGTACCTTGTGGAGCCCAGTTGGAAGTTTGGTGAACAAATCTCTCTTGAGGAGTGCAAACAGCATGCCCAAACCATCTCCATTTAACCCTCACCATGATCTCATCCACATATGGCATTTGAGTAATCTCTTATAGTTTCATTTCTAATCTTGTTCTGCCATTCAACTCCCAATATTCATCTGAGGGCTTTGTTCTCAAACCTATAAAGTCTGTTGGATACTGTTTCACTGTCATACCACGACTCATGTCCATACAGTAACACTGATTTCACTAAACTGATATATGGTCTGATTTTTATATGTAATTTCAGGCGATGTGATTTTCAAATTCTACTTAACCTAGCCATTGTCTGATTTGCTTTTTTTCAACCTTTCACTAAACTCATTAAAATTCGACATAATGAGTCATGATAGATAATGAGTATTTATATAAAGGGGACACAACAATTTTCATCTAATGCCATATGAAGAGGACAACATTTCTCAGGTAATGTCAACAGCATAATATTCCTCTTTGTTTTGCAATTGTTTATTTCATTCCTTTACTATAACATTAATCCAATGCAGGAAGTGTCTCTGTACAAGTAACAAACTTTAATATTTTTCTTTCTTTGCATTTTTAATTTTATTTCCGATTTTCCTTGATTATTCCATCTCAACTGATCAGCAATTCTTATTTGTATGTAGTACATCACTCTGTGTTGATATGAACAACCCATTTCCTTCTACCAAATAAAAATATTCTTATTATGTACATAAAAGGATAGAAAAATATTAAATAACATTTAACCTTTATTTTCATATATATACAGTATATAAACATTTTTAATATGGATGAAGTAAACAAAAATGAATGGAATGGTAGACTTTAAATAATGAGGTAAGTTACGATGAATACATACATGCGCTTATATATTTAAATATTTACAATTTTATAAAAGGAATTGTGCATATTGTATCATGCAGTGGGAATAAAGTATAACCCATCGCTCAAAGCCATTTTACGGGTGAAATAACCAAGTTTGACCATTAATAAAATTGCAAATTATGAATTTAGTCCACTTCTTCAACAGTGGGCCCTTTTCCTGCACTGCTGTATTGCTTGTTATTGTTGTTGGTCCCAAAGGCAGGTC
>NC_090754.1:55302870-55305370 GCF_036898095.1 Palaemon carinicauda
CCCAAGGGCTCCAACAGAGAAAAAAAAGTCCAGTGAGGAAAGGAAATAAGGAAATGAATAACCAAAAAAGAGAAGTAAAGAACAACTAAAATGAAATATTTTAAGAATAGTAATGATATTAAAACAGATCTTCAATATATAATCTATAAGAGACTTGTGTCAGCCTGTTCAACATTAAAAAAAAAAAAAAAAAATCCAAGACGGGTTTGGGCCAATTTGACACCGCTGGCCACTGCGGATTGGTGATGGTGGGAGACTTTAGTCTAATTGCTCACAGCAAACCAACCTAGTATGGGTATTTCTGAATAGTAAAGAGTTGCTGATCATGGCGATACACAAACCCTTTCACCATATTAAAATTAAGGCCACTACGAATTGGTGATGGTGGGAGACTTTAGTCTAATTGCTCACAGCAAACCAACCTAGTATGGGTATTTCTGAATAGTATAGCGTTGCTGATCATGGCGATACACAAACCATTTCACCATATTAAAATTAAGGCCACTACGAATTGGTGATGGTGGGAGACTTTAGTCTAATTGCTCACAGCAAACCAACCTAGTATGTGTACCCCTGAATAGTATAGCGTTGCTGATCATGGCGATACACAAACCATTTCACCTCATTAAGGTATCTTCATTTATTGGTTAAAAAATGAACAAAATGTTTTTAATTTCATACACAAATCAAATGTTGTTACTCTTCATAAAATATTCTATTTTCCTTTTTTTCCTTTCCTCACTGGGCTATTTACCCTGTTGGAGCCTCTGGTCTTATAGCATCCTGCTTTTCCAACTAAGGTTGTAGCTTGGCTAGTAATAATAATAATAATAATAATAATTATTATTATTATTATTATTATTATTATCATAATAATAATAGTAATAAAAATAACAACAACAATAATAATAATAATAATAATAATAATAATAAAAATAATGCCATGATCTCAAAAAATAAAGTCATCACATTATGAAGTTCTACCCTAAGCCTATGTGCACTTCCACTACGAGTAAACAAAATAACAAGTAAATTAAGACATTAGGCCTTAAATTTACTGTATTATTGTAGTTACGGACGGGGAAACCTTTCCTGGTGAACACCAACTTTTCCCTTTAGAAAAATGACCATTTCCTTCGAAAATGATATTTCAATGAGTTAATAACACATCTCTTATGGAACCTTTAATATGACAAATGCATCATAAATTTCTAAAACAACGAATCACTATAGATTATATAGTGTTTTCAACCTCATCATCCTTGTGAGTAAAGAGTCGAGTGTTTAATAAAATAAAACCGTATGGAAATAAGTGTAAAACCTATTTTTCTAATAATTACTTTAATATGTAACTTTTGTACTTGTAACATTTGTATTTATAAGTTATTAACTTCTGAACAATAAACTTTAGGATACAAATATAAATATAAAATTATTGTTAAGTTTAACCACTGTATAATTTATCAATAAAAGAAAGTAAATTAGGCTAGAGGTTTATTTCCCTATTCCCTTTCCTCACTGGGCTATTTTTCCCTATTGGAGCCCTTGGGCTTATAGCATCTTGCTTTTCCATCTAGGGTTGTAGCTTGGCTAATAATAATAATATTAATAATAATAATAATAATAATAATGCGTTCTCAGCAGCCATTGTCTGGCGCTACCTGGTCCTAGCTTTGGAGGAGAAGGGGCTTGGGTGAATACTGTGTATATATAGTCAGTCATAAGGCATTGTCACTGTCCCTTGCCTCTGCCATTCATGGAGACCTTAAAACACCTGATACTTACTTTAATATGTAACTTTGCACTTGTAACATTTGCATTCATAAATTTTTAACTTTTTGTAAATGAACTTATTGTCAAGTTTGGCCACTACAGTTTATCAATAAACTAAAAAGATTGTGTTTCATTGTAGTGTATTACAGGGCGATGTAACCTAGGAAAACAACTACTTTTTCTTATAGAAAAAATTACGCTCTCTTCGAAAATGACACTCGTTTCCGTCGCAAATGAATAGTTTCAGAAATATATATACATCTATATCCTCCGATAATGGGGGACCCCCAGTGGGAACTCAGGGTTTTGGGTGGGGAAAACATACTGGGGAATAGATATATAAACGTAAAACAGTTAGGTAGGTTTGTTAGGTTCTGTGCCCTTTTTGTAATTTTTATATATTGGGTAAAACTTATATGGAGAAATTATTTAAAATTCGTATGGAAATATCTATCATTGCTATCGTTAGTAATGTCAGCGTGCCGTTGGTAACTCTGTGTACCATACGTCAACGTTGCTAATGTTATCGTTCTCAGTACATTCGTAAGAGAAGTGACACTGTGCAACTTGAAATTAGCCGAATTGCTTGATATGTTTGTTCCCGATTGAAATGAACATCAAATTCGGTTAAATCACGTTATTTACTTTAAGAAAACATATCTTTTCTGTTCGAAATCTCACCCTGTAATACAATAAAAAATTACCGAATAACCTGTCTACCTACTGG
>NC_090754.1:55310370-55407870 GCF_036898095.1 Palaemon carinicauda
CTTGCTTGATCAACGTTTAATAAAGATATAGGCCTATTTGTTTGATTAAAATCTGCTTTCATTAGCAATGGCCGATATTCATGGCAGATGTAGGCCTAAGCCTATTTGTTTTATAAGAATCTGCATGCTTGCAAAGCGTTTGATAAAGATTAAATAAAACGAACATATCTTTGATATTCAGTTCAAAAGCCATTTTCCTCTGACAGCTTGAAAAGCATGACACATGCAGCGTTGCCAGATATGGGAATTTATACCCTAGATTTGGAGACTTATCCCTACAATTGGGAATTTATCCTTAGATTTGGGGATTTTGGATGACTGGTGACGATACTCTGTACACATATCTATGACGAAGAAATAGAGATGAGTAAACCTTTATATTGTTGCAATTAGTTTATTTACAATTACATGAAGCATAGTGAGTAATTTCTGTATTAGAAGAAAATATATTCTTGGAAATGGGGATTTTTGGGTGGTTTTGGGGATTTTTTATCATGAGTTTTGGAGATTTTTACACTAACCCATCTGGCAACACTGGACACATGTGGTCGGTTCAGCCGGTCGAGATAGACCGTGGCTCAGACCCACGTGAGGATGAGATGACTATTTCCCGCCAGAAATTCTGCCATTAGCTCAGTAAACCGAATATTTACCAAAAAAGAATAATATTCATCATAATGCTAGTTAATAATGATAATTGCTTTATCAAATTGATGTATTAGATGCCACGTAATAATTGAATATCTGGTTATAGGAATTTAGTATTTTTGGACCTGATAGAGTGAAAGATATCATTCATAACTTTATCAGTTTGTTATTTCATATTCAATGAAAGATTAGAAAGAATCAACTGATAATCATAGATGTCCTTGAATGTGGCTTTCACATTTTCTACCTTCTCGATTTTTCTTCCATCTTGTTGGCCAAACTCATGGCCATGTGGTCCAATTTTCTTTAAGACTCTCTCCCTTGTACACTTAAGAAGCTTATATTCAAATATACAGTATATAGAGCTTTTGCTTTGTACAGTAAGTCACGTGATCACTGAATCGGTGAAGCATATACATATGTATGTACATATAAAACATATATGTGTACAAGGGATGACACAACAATTATTTTAAATGAGTACGAATTCTATTAATATGTAACATAAGTCACATGTACAGTATCTCCGTTGCATTGAATAAAAAACCTCACTATTCGAATTAAAGAATAAAAAAACAGCGAAGTGTGAATAAAAGAAAAGAAAGGAAAAAAAAGGAAAAAAGAAAAAAACAAGAAAGACGCGGGAACCACCAGAGGAATGAAGTCCTTGCTACGGGCGTTGGCCAGAGATGCCATTCGTACGATAATTATCGTACATGTACGATTATTTTTGGTCCAGTACGATGTACGATACATACCTTAGGTATATATATATATGTATTTGTGTGTTGAATTAAACAATTGTACTAAAAAATTTCGAAATAAGTCAATCATGTAACTCCTTAATAATCATATTGAAACTATGTACGATAATCCAGTCGAAATAATCTGGTAACCCTGGCGTTGGCTTCTGCTGTAGGACGCATGAGAAGTTGCCATATGTTGCCACTGAATTTCCTCATTTTCACATTGATTTTTTTAACGTATGTCCTGTAAGATATTTCAAATAAGTCAATTTAAAGGATTTTTTCTTTTTTACTTAAGATATGGGTCACGTATATGATTATAGTCCATGTAATACCTTAAAACATGATAAGATAGATTGGCATTTAGCAATATAAAGTTGCCAGGTATTGATAATGGTTACGCCTGTGAATTGCAACATTTTGCAAATTGCAAACACTTCACATGATTGGCATATGCTTTTTGCATTAAAATTAGAGGAATAACGTGAAAATCTCACGAATTAATCGTTGAATTGTCTTACAGTTACAAGACGAGCTAAATATATACATGAATTATTGATACTGTTACGTGGAGTGATATATCACCTTTGCTTGTTCGTTGTTCCTCTACCCTCAAATAAAAACGTGAAATATCTGTAAGACTTATGATATATAAAGCTGTTTTATCTCAGAGAATTGATTATTTAAATAAATACGACATTTTGTAAGCTATTAAACTAAGGAGATGATAATGAAGATTACAGCTGTAGGCCTATGGAGTGATATATCACATTTGGTTGTTCGTTGTTCCTCTTCCCTCAAACGAAACGTGAAATATCTGTAAGACTTATGATATATAGAGCTGTTTTATCTCAGAGAATTGATTATTTAAATAAATACGACATTTTGTAAGCTATTAAGCAAAGGAGACGATAATGAAGATTACAGCTGTAGGCCTATGGAGTGATATATCACCTTTGGTTGTTCGTTGTTCCTCTACCTTCAAGCAAAACGTGAAATATCTGTAAGACTTATGATATATAAAGCTGTTTTATCTTAGAGAATTGATTATTTAAATAAATACGACATTTTCTGAGCTACTAAGCAAAGGAGATGATAATCAAGAACACAGATGTAGGCCTACTATTAGGCCTGACATGGAACCAATCTAGAAAGCTAAGATATTCAGGTAGACCTCAGAAGTACAAACTAATATTAATATATTATTTATACCTTTTTTGACAAAACATATTTAAACTTTCCTAGTAACAGGGAACAAAATTATCAACACTCAGCGTGGGGGAATGCTTTGTCTGGTAGGGGCAGGAGGCTTCTAGAATAAAATTTCATGTGTTGTGAGTCACATTATTTTTTTCACATAGAAATTCGATTTGATCACATGATTATGAATTGGTACTGTAGTTTAGAAATATATCTAGCTGTATATACATAAAACTCATGGGAACACAGACACACACACACACACACACACACACACATATATATATATATATATATATATATATATATATATATATATATATATATATATATATATATATATATATATATATATATATATATATATATATATATACTGTGTGTGTGTGTAGAAATCACGAAAGCTAACACGTGATAAGCATGAAATATATATATATTATTCCCTTTGTGGCTATAACACACATATGCATTCACACACACATATAGTATTATTACTTGCTAAGCTACAACCCTAGTTGGAAAAGTAGGATGCTTTAAGCTCAAGGGCTCCAACAGAGAAAATAGTCCAGTGAGGAAAGGAATCAAGGAAAAATGGAATATCTTAAGAATAAATATTTCCTATATAAACTATAAAACTCCAAAAAACCAAAGGAAGAGAAACAAAGCAGATATATATATATATATATATATATATATATATATATATATATATATATATATATATATATATATATATATATATATATATATTATTTTGAACAAAACACTTATGACATCGTAATATATCTTTCTGCAGTTTTATTAAAATATTAAAATCATGTTTAATAGTTGATGTAAGCTTAATTGATAGTCGAAAATTTAGATTGCATCAGTCAATGTAGAGAAATTTGCTTTAAGAACCCAAAATTTTCCTATATTTTTTTCCCAAACTGTTTTCTATTCAATTACGTATACTGTATAACCAAATTCATTATTTACTGTAAATTTATCAAGAGATAAATGACTATAAAATAGGAATTGTTCTAGGCCTACCCAGCCATTTTGACAGACAATGCTTTGCCAAAGGGTAAACTGACAATCAACGAATTGGTAATTTGCCAATTACCGAATTGGTAAATTGCCAATCTACTCAGGTGGTTGTTAGGGCGTTGACAGGTGGTTTTCCTGGTACACTTTTCAAACCATCTGGAGAAATCTTGTCACTTTTTACATGAAAAGACAAAGAAATCCACTGTTTTTCAACCTCGGGATTAAAAGTTCTTTTCAAAGAAAAGCATTTATATTTTCCTTAAAGCAACGTATTCAAAATAATCTACAACAACGTGGCTTTTCATTTATGATCTTAAATTTGCAAAATTTTGAGCGACTATGAATAAAATTGCATTCAAACTGAAAAAAGTCATACTAGAGAATGGCATTGGGCGCCAGAAAGCTTGTTATTAAATGACTTTTTTAAAGGAAAGTACATATATTTCCCTCTATCAGAAGTATTCAAAACATTCTACAATAAAGTGGCTTTTCATTTCCGATCTTAAATTGGAAAAAGACCGAGCGGCTGCGGAAAAAATTACCGCGAAACAGAAAGTGCTCGCATTGAGAATGGCGTTGGCGCCATAAATCCACGTGTAAATCGATGCCGGTAGACCCCAGGACCGCGAACGTTTTCTAGAACCTTCTGGAACATTCCGCCGCGTAACACACGTCTTTTGCGACTTCCGGTAATAGTTCCAGCATTAAATTCCAGAAATTAACTTATACAAGAAGCAGGGACGTTTCATAAGCTTTATTTTGTATCTAAAAATAGTTAATTGATAATTCTATTATGACCATGAGGAGGGTTAATGTACATTATTTCATCGATTGAAATCCCTGTAGCGGTGGGTGATTTAAAGAGCCGTCTGCGAAATTTTCGGTCAGTCGCTCCGCTGCTCCCATATCGAACACCAGCTCTTCGTAACGCTCTGCGTCCAGTGATCATCACTGGTCATCGTTTATTCTTCGTTGTTAAATAAGTGATTGCAAAGTAAGTTGGAGAATATATTTTTTGTATTAGTGAATGTTTACCATTGCTTGTTATTTCGGTGTTTATACTGTCATTAGAATTATTATGTTAATCTTAGTAAGTTGTTCAAAGGTAACGCCAGTGAACTAATTCCATCGAGTGGTAGGTGCTTGCCGGTACCGTACTACATTTCACGTTTAATAATTGCCATGAAATTTGTCCTGACCACCCATAGTTGTTGATAACATTTAACCTGTTTGTGTTAGAATTTCATGCCTAATTTCTGAATTTTTCGAAGTACTTATCAAGAAATTTACACTTTAATTAACGATCCCGCCTTGGACTGGAAGCATTCTTTAATATTGCCTCAACTTTTGTAATGTTATTTTATTTAACTTTAAAATAGTTTAACCGAAATTTTTGGGGGTTTCAGTACTATGGACTAATGGAATAAAATCTCGACCAGGTTACGTCTCCTATATCAGCATATGCTAAGGGTTATTTCGTAAATTTTGTACAATATTACAGGGTGTGATTTCAGTTATCTGGTATAATTCCTTATTATTCTCACGTTCTTTGAGCTATTCAATTTCACCTATCGTCAAAGACTGCTTTTGCCAATACATATTCTTTCTAATTTGCTTTTGCCAAAATTTTCCCCCTAACGAAGCAAAGCATAATAATGCAATTAGGCTTTTTGGCCGCAGTTCGGAAAGCCCTTAACACACGTGGGTTGTGATTGTTTTTATTATAAAATCTGGTACATATCCCCACTCTCTTCAATAGTTATTATTGTTTTTCTTTTTGTTGAAATCATTGATATTTTACGCTGGATTTTATGAAAAGTTGATTAGTTGCATATGGGCAATTTGGACAATTGAAGTTGATTGATTTATATGAGTTTTTCTGGCGGCAGCATCCTGACATCTAAGGTCATTGATGTCGGACCATTTTGAAGTCTTTGAATCTTAGCTTCTTTAGTGAATAAAACCTTAGAGAATATGACCCTAACCTGAGGTTCCTCATTTGACCTACTACTCCTGCCCTTCATTTTGTTCTACCTAGCTACCCTACCCGTGAGAGAACATTTTTACCCTAGCCTAAGGTTACCCTGGTGCCTTTGTATGTCAGTGGCCAATTCCTCTCTTGTGGATTAAAAATGGATAACAACTAATCTGAACCTTTCCCCCCTATACTAACCTGCAATAAGTGTCCTTACCGACATTCCCCGGGGGGGGGGGGTTGTCTGTGACCCCCTTTACACTGTCGTATTCTAAGTTATCCGTAATCATTCATGCATGGGGCCGCTATCATACATACACCCTGTGAACCCCATGTATGTGTTGGGGTCCCCACCTTCACTCTGTACTTAAAATGCCCCACCTGATAAACCGCATTTTACTTACCCTGAGGTTAACTTGTATTTAAGGTCCCCGCAGGATTTTAAATAGAATAGAAAGCTCTTAATAGCATCAATATGAGTATCCAAGACCATAGCAACTCTAGTGACCTTGATTTATTTCAAGACAAGTTAAGCTTGGTTTCAGCTTTTGAGGCTATTAACTTGTGCCAAGAGCCCCTTCTCGGCCTTAGCATGGGCACTCTGACCGAACAAACTGGTCAGCGTTGGTGATCTAGATGTTATGAAATTGTATTTTAGTGTTTATTAACATAGCCAATTTCCCATACTTATTCGAAGATGCCATTAGGAATGGCAACATTAATACAATTTGGGTTCCAACCGTAACTGTAGAGTAAGGGCCATTACCCCAAGGTCTTCAACAGGAACAATTGCCCAGTAATAAATCATTCTCTAGTCATTTTACTTTTTATACTAACTATTGTTTTTTTTTCCAGATGCCTGAAGAACCAATGACCGAGGAGGTAGAGACCTTCGCCTTCCAGGCGGAGATCGCCCAGTTGATGTCCTTGATCATCAACACTTTCTACAGCAACAAGGAAATCTTCCTCCGAGAGTTGATCTCCAACTCCTCCGATGCCCTGGACAAGGTCCGCTACGAGTCCCTCACCGATCCCTCCAAGCTCGACAGCGGGAAGGATCTGTACATCAAGATCATCCCAGACAAGAGCGACAGGACTCTCACCATTATTGACAGGTAAGGTTAAGGCAGATGCTGTAGCATTGAAGTTCATGCTGAATATATCTTTTAACCCTTTTACCCCCAAAGGACTTAATGGTACGTTTCACAAAAGCCATCTCTTTAATACCCCCATGGACGTACCTGTACGTCCTTGAAAAAAATCCATTAAAATTTTTTTTTTTTCATATTTTTGACAATTTTTTGAGAAAATTCAGGCATTTTCCAAGAGAATGAGACCAACCTGACCTTTCTATGACAAACATTAAGGCTGTTAGAGCAATTTAAAAAAAATATATACTGCAAAATGTGCTGGGAAAAAAATAACCCCCTTGGGGTTAAGGGTTGGAAATTTCAAAAGAGGCCGGGGGTAAAAGGGTTAATAGTACTTAGGGTTATGGTTTTATGGCAAGTCTTGATTACTGTAACTGGGATAATTAGAATTGCTACTAATTTGCTTGTATAGTCTCCCATCATCCTATTTTACCCCTGACTAAAAAATTTTTCATTGTTACAGTGGTATTGGCATGACAAAGGCTGACCTGGTTAACAACCTCGGTACCATCGCCAAGTCGGGCACAAAGGCCTTCATGGAAGCTCTCCAGGCCGGTGCTGACATTTCCATGATTGGACAGTTTGGTGTAGGTTTCTACTCCGCCTATCTCATCGCCGACAAGGTCACCGTCATCTCCAAGAACAACGATGACGAACAGTACATCTGGGAGTCCTCGGCCGGAGGTTCTTTCACCGTGAGAGCCGATCATGGCGAGCCCATTGGCCGTGGTACCAAGATCACACTCCACCTGAAGGAAGATCAGACAGAGTACTTGGAGGAACGTCGTGTGAAGGAGATTGTGAAGAAACATTCACAGTTCATTGGCTATCCCATCAAACTTGTAGTTGAGAAGGAAAGAGATAAGGTAAGTTGTTCACCCACAGTGGTTATTTACCATTTATAACACGCAATCGTGGTTTGATCCATGCAATAGTATAATCACAATTCTGTTAACCTCATTTAGAGGTGTTGTCATTGATTGATAATAGGCTCTTCAAACCCTTGAAAGAGAGAGTAGTATGGTTACTTGATTCACTACTTGAGATGATTAACTCATAATTCATAGATTGCATAAGTTATTTCTGTTAACCCCCTTGTGTATGTTGCTGTTTAATTTTTTTCAAGCTTATTTTTAATGACTACAGCAGTATATTGATTTGCACATCTGTTGAATAGTTACTAAACTCAAGGGGCACTCATTATTATTGTAAAAGTGTCCAACGGTTGTACCAATGTCACAATTTTTTTTCTTAATGTTTACAGGAAGTGTCTGATGATGAAGAGGAAGAGAAGGAGACTGAGGAGGAGAAGAAGGAAGAGGATGATGATAAGCCCAAGATTGAAGATGTAGGAGAAGATGAAGATGCTGACAAGAAGGAAGAGGGAAAGAAAAAGAAGACTGTCAAGGAGAAGTACACAGAAGATGAAGAGCTCAACAAGACCAAGCCTCTGTGGACCAGAAATCCAGATGACATTTCTCAGGAAGAATATGGCGAGTTCTACAAATCCCTCACAAATGACTGGGAAGATCACTTGGCTGTCAAGCACTTCAGTGTTGAAGGTCAGCTTGAGTTCCGTGCCCTGTTGTTCCTTCCCCGTCGGGCTCCATTCGATCTGTTTGAGAACCGCAAGCAGAAGAACAAGATCAAGCTGTACGTACGAAGGGTCTTCATCATGGAGAATTGCGAGGATCTCATTCCTGAGTACCTGAACTTCCTTAACGGTGTCGTTGATTCAGAAGATCTGCCCCTCAATATCTCCCGTGAAATGCTGCAACAGAACAAGATCTTGAAGGTTATCCGAAAGAACTTGGTCAAGAAGTCCATGGAACTTTTTGAAGAAATCACAGAGGATAAGGAGAACTACAAGAAATTCTACGAGAGCTTCTCAAAGAACCTGAAGTTGGGTATCCACGAAGATTCTACAAACAGGAAGAAGTTGGCAGATTTCTTGCGTTACCACACCTCTTCCTCAGGAGACGAGATGTGCTCCTTGAAAGACTACGTCTCCCGTATGAAGGAGAACCAGAAGCACATTTATTACATCACCGGTGAATCCCGCGAGCAGGTGCACAACTCTGCCTTCGTCGAGAGGGTCAAGAAACGTGGATTTGAGGTCATCTACATGACAGAACCAATTGATGAATATTGCGTGCAACAGCTGAAGGAATATGATGGCAAACAGTTGGTGTCTGTTACAAAGGAAGGCTTGGAACTCCCAGAGGATGAGGAAGAGAAAAAGAAGTTCGAGGAACAGAAGACCAAGTTCGAAAATCTGTGCAAGGTGAATATTGGAAGAGATTTCTGTTAAAAGGGCTATATCGGTTCTATCAATTTTGCCTTTCCCTATATAGCTTGTATATGCAATTGAATTTTTTATAGGCAAGGTATTCTCTTCGAAGTTAAATGATCCTGTTTGGTACAAGGCCCTTATATCAATTTTGTTATATCCAGTTGTTCCCCCGTATAGCACTTGATTAATGGTTGTTAAACCTGTTTTTTATTCTCCATTCTAATCAAATTGCTTATTTTCAGGTCATGAAGGACATCTTGGACAAACGCGTCGAGAAGGTCGTCGTCAGCAACAGGCTCGTCACTTCCCCCTGCTGTATCGTCACATCCCAGTACGGTTGGACTGCCAACATGGAGAGGATCATGAAAGCCCAAGCTCTGAGGGACACCTCCACCATGGGATACATGGCTGCCAAGAAGCACTTGGAAATCAACCCCGACCACTGCATCATCGACTCCCTCCGCCAGAAGGCAGATGCAGATAAGAACGATAAGTCTGTCAAGGATCTCGTCATGTTGCTGTTCGAGAGCTCTCTGCTCTCCTCTGGGTTCACCCTCGAGGATCCTGGTGTCTTCGCCAGTAGGATTTACAGGTAAATTGAATTTGATACATACTGGGTGGAATTTGATTTGTCTTTGGCCAGTTACAAAATTTGTTAACTATACAATTTTTTGTTTAATCTCTATTTTCAATGGTCTTTTTCTAGATTGAGATAATGTAGAACCTCAGAATGATTAAAATGTGTTGTAGATTTCATATTTTATGAACAGGTCGACATCTATTTTATTTTAACATTCGTAGTATTGAATCATTTTGTTTGTTATAATCCTTTAGCTTCAAAAATTTCTCTACTTGGCTGCTTTTCACATTGGAGCCCTTGTGCTTTGTTAGTGATAATAATAATAGTAAAACACAGCAGCTTTGGAATATTCTTGTCAGGCTGTATAAATTTGGTTTTGAATAGGATTTCAATCAATACTACAAGTTTTATTACATGTGGCATCTTTAAAACTTTCTCTTTCTCTTTACAGAATGATCAAGCTTGGTCTAGGAATCGATGAAGACGACATGACCGTCGAAGAAACTGCTGAGGGCGGCGCTGAAGAAGAGATGCCCCCACTAGAAGGCGATGATGAAGATGCCTCGCGAATGGAGGAAGTAGACTAAATTCTCCAGTCTAGTCGCTAGTCAGCCTAACTCCAGTATCATTCCATATTTCACGTCATCATATCATCTGTTAATCTCCAATAATCATTAATGTACCCATCTCATTTCATATACGTATTTATCACTTGGCGTTTGTATCATAGGGACAGAATTAATTAACAAAGTATTAAGTTCTAGAAACTTCATAAAGTTTGATACCATTTCTGCTTTCATTGAAGTTTTATTTCTGTGATCCATATTGGACTACACGTTCCATGAACATTCCTATATATGTACTGTACATAAGTATTCAATGTATGTTTTTTTTTTGTTAATAAAACTTGAGTATTCATGGTTACTTTCCTTATGTCCTGAAAGGTTCTGTGTTAAATGTTTTTTTTTTTTTTTTTTTTAGGATTTAGCAATTTTGTATGTCCTGATGTTTATATCAACATGAAGGGAGTTCTCTATGTTTTTACTAAATCAAACAACTTTTGTGTTGAATGTTCTTTTACATAATGTAGAGTATAGTGAGTCTGAACTAGAAGTTATCCTGGGTTTCAGGCGCGGATGTATTGCCAGTAAAGTAGCCCTATGTAGAAGGCATTCGGAGGAAAGTTAGTTTCTTGCTTACCTCGTGTTTTGTTATACAATGACTAAGTAGCAGAAAAGAATGAATGCAGCTTAACCGTATCTGTAGAATGTCTTCATTAAAATTTCTGCTAAGCCAAAATTGACATGTTGGTTGGTCAAAATTGTGGTTGCAAAATAACAAAGTCTAGTCACGAAACTACCTTAAAACTTTGCCATAGGATATGCAATATTCAATTTCAGAAATAAGGTTAACTAGACTAAAACCATCATAACACAAGTCTTAGAAAGACAACACTTCCTTATAAAACTATTTGACCTAAAGGATGACTTGAGAAGTCGCCTGGTGTACAGGAGATGCAAACATAAGTAATGAATAAACTGAGGCAAGTGACTTATCCATCTAGTCCTGTGATGGAAACTTGAAACCACTATTACACAAGAATATAGTTTGAAGAGATTTGAATGCAAAGGGAAGATGGTTGGGATTATGAAATATAATTCAGACCCAGTTTTTCTGTAGTAATAAATGTTCTATGTGACGATACTAGCGTCAGCCTCTCCTGAATAATAGTAACTTTGTCAATAGCTTTTCAGATTTTCACACAAGAGTTTGTGGGAGTTTTCTTGTTAGCCAAGATCTTTTTCATGCTTCCACCAAACAGCTTTGTCATTATCGGCTTCTCGTGTTCTCTGACACATTGCAAAACTGGAACAGTTAAAATACATTCCATGTCAGTAACTAAGGAAGATGAAGAGTTACGATGTAAACAAAGTGCGCAATAAAACTTGGTTGTTTGAACAAATTATATCCTTTCAATTCTGGTAGCTAGCACTTGGTAAGTTGGTTGCTCTTGAAGAATAGAGGCTGAAAGTTCTCATCAGAATACGAGGAAGGGTTGAAATTCGAGTTGCATAGGATTAAGTTACTAGAGGTTTTAAACTCGCCACAACGAAGAAAGGTTTGAGTTGTGGGCGACCAAGTTTCAACCATTTATAAGGCTAAAATTTAGTATTGTATGATGATATTGTTGGGGCAGTAACACAACCTACTGTACAAATGACATTCTCATATGTTGAGTCTTCCATGTTCCTCGTTGATCTCTCCATAACACTGTTATTGTGAGCACATTGCTAGAAGCTTATTGTGGTGTGAATATTTGGTAACTGTGACTGCTGGTCTTTGTATGCTTGCTTAGCAAGATTGAGTCTCTTAACACTCTACCTTGCCACAACTTGAAGGCGAATAAAGCCAACGTTCCAGCAACTGTGTTTGGTATTCCACAATTTATTCGGCTTATTCTGGGTCCGCGTCAATCTGGCTGGGCCCCAGAAACTTGTCCATGATGAATATTAAACCGGATAAATTGTAGAATTCAAATTCACGCGTATGCCTTTTGGAGTAACCAACGGGGCTACCTGCTTTCAGCATATTCTCGACGAAATTATTGGTAAGGAACAACTAGAGGGTACGTCACACACGTGAAAATCACGACAGAAATCTGAAACGCTTTCTAGAAACTGCATTGAAGTATGGACTTGCCATAAATGACAAGAGAGAGAATGTGTCCGTTGCTGGAGATGAACCCTCCAGACAGTACCCCTAGTCTCGAAAGAACGTTAGGACTCTGATCCCACTATGCGAAGTGGGTACCGAAAATCCCCTAGATAATTCGACTTTTAATCGAAGTGAAAACTTTCCCGGTGGCCAAATCCGCAGAACAAGCACTCGAAGAACTAAAGAATGAAATATCTCGAGCTTCACTTGCTATAAATGACAAAGTAGTCATAGCCTCTGTACCATGGCCTTTCACTGTCTTGGGTTAGAGTTCTCTTGCTTGAGGGTACACTCGAGCGCACACTCCTATCTTATTTCTCTTCCTCTTGTTTTGTTAAAGTTTTTATAGTTTATATAGGAGATATTTATTGTTGTTACTCTTCTTAGAATATTTTATTTTCCTTTTTTCCTTTCCACACTGAGCTATTTTCCCTGTTGGAGCCCCTGGGCTTATAGCATACTGCTTTTCCAACTAGGGTTGTAGCTTAGTAAGTAATAATAATAATAATAATAATTATAGTCGCAACAGACGCCGTTGCAGCCTCATTGACACAAGTAGAAAAACAGGTGGTCTTCTTTTCTTGCTCGCTCTCAGAATCTGAGAAAAGACAATCAGCATTGGAACGTGAAGCATGTGTTGTTGTTGTTGGGGTATTAAAGCCAACACTTGTTGTTGGCACGGGCCTTTCCCTTGGTTGGCCCGTAGGAAGCATGTGTTGACCTTGGCCACAACTTTAAGCCGAATAAAACCAACGTTCTAGCAACTGATTTTGGAATTCCACACATAGTAGATGCAAAGCTCTGCAGAAAGTTCATTTTCATTGGTTACTTCCTACATACTTTTACTTCTAACTTAAAGGGCCTGTCTAATATACCGGGCAACACCTTTAACTTGTGTTTATAAATTCCTTAATTCTATGCCATTGCTTCTAAATTTTCTTAGTTGGAATGTCGAATGTCCTAAACTTTTGCAATGGGGAATAGATGAATATATTCTTTAAGACATTTAAAGGAGGAGTGTTTGAAAATAAAGGTTCTTATATAACTGAAAATTTAGGATTATGTCTGTACCTGTATAAATAAAAAAGAAAAATTCTTGTTTGAATATTTATATCCAACTTGAAATATAATACGAAGAAATAGAAGATGCAATTGAATACAAGCTACTCTTACTAACGTTTAAGATACTGAACCAAAATATCTAAAAGAATGCCTGAATAAACTAGAACTAGGAACAAATGTTAACACAAGACACATGAGTGACAAACATAGGCTATCTGAACCAAGAACAAATAGTAAATTTGGTGAAAGGGCTTTTAGCTACTGTGCGCCTAGACACTATAATAAACTGCCAACTGAAATGAAGGACCTAAAGGGAGCAATTGAATTTAAGAAGAAACTAAAGACATTACTTTTCACAAGATCATATGATTTGGAAGATGCTACAATCAAAGAATTGTATAAGTTATAATGAAAATGTTTCGCTAGATGATTAATATGGACCCGCCCGAGAAGTAGTTCACTCGACTTCAGTGGAGGGTTGGATTTAAACCCAAAACAAGTAAACAAGTAAGCATGGATTTTAGATATACGAAACTGTAAATTTACTTGACTCGTTGCCACGCAAATTTGTTGTGGTCATGGTGGCACATTGGTAGAGTAACGAGCTCGCGATTTTTAGACCGTAGATCGAATCCCCATAGAGGTGTAGAGGGGGCTTGGCTGCTTATCATATGTATATATGGTCAATCTCTAGAGCATTGTCCTGCTAAAAAGGCTCATGTTGAGGGTAGAATCGAAAGAAGTTTCCAAAATCAATCTGAAATATGACAAAGTATTCATTGTTCTTCTGTACGAAGGTTAAATTTCTTTCATCACTATAATACCTCCTAACTAAATTGAATATGACATCTTCGACATTGAGATAAATGAAGAACGTAGTCCAATGAGTATAAGTTATTGATTTATAAAAAGTATAAACTAAAGTAGAGGAGTTAAAACCATGAATATAGGAAGAATGGAAATTGCTTCTCCTGTTATTGAAATGGAGATTGAAGAAATTTATCCGCAAGACATGGATGTCGACAAGCAAGATGAATTGGAGGTCGAAACTGAAACTCAGAAAATGGCTGGAATTACGTGTTCGTTGGAGCGAATTAAGAGAGAAATAATAATAATAATAATGTTTATTGGACAAAAAATATTTACATTCAAAGATTTACAAAAAGAAAAAAAGACTGTCCAAGCCCATGTGGAGCAGAGCTCTTCGGGCAATAATACAGCAAAATAATATCATCAATGAAGTAAAAATAAAAATAAAAGTAAATATGGATATAGATATACAAAATGTACGCATACATATACATAATCATATGTATACAAATAGATACATATAAATGAGAATCTTAGCCTAAAAACAAATGGAAATGGATAGAAATGGAATACTCGAATTTGGAAATTCAGAAAAGCATCCTACAAAAGAGAGAGTTTATTATGAGGATGGAGGAATCAGTGTTAATGAAAAAAGAGCAAAATATTCTTCGAAAAATTGAAATATTAATGAAGAGATGGAAAAACACAAACTCACGTTGTTAGAAACAACTCTATAGGCCTAATGACAGTTTAAAGATTAGGTAGAAACCAATTTTTTAATAGAATATCTTTATATCTATCATAATTATAACTGAAGTATTGGTTATATAAAATTCAGCTTAGTTTACATTGGTTTGGTAAAGGGTTTTATATATTGAATATAAATATTTGACCTAAAATCTTGTTTTTTTATTTCTTTCGACCATTTGACAAAAGATATAAAATATAACTTTTAAAAGTCGTACACACACACACACACACACACACACACACACACACACACACACACACACACATATATATATATATATATATATATATATATATATATATATATATATATATATATATATATATATACATATATATGATCACAATTATTTATTCAAGAAAATTTCTACACATGATTTATTTTATTTTAAAGTCAAGTAGTTATACATACGAAACCAGTCTAACGTATCCATTCAAGAAACTATTTTTTTTTTTTAAAGAATTATACATTTACAATAACCTGATGAAAAAATCCACATACAAAATCAATCCAATCAAATAAAGGATAAAAAAAAAGTTTGAGTAAAGAGATTGAACCGTGAATAAAACACACCATTATTATTATTATTATTAAATGCTAAGCTACAACCCTAGTTGGAAAAGCAGGATGCTATAAGCCCAGGGGCCCCAACAGGGAAAATAGCTCAGTGAGGAAAGGAAACAAGGAAAAATAAAATATTTTAAGAATAGTAACAACATTAAAATAAATATTTCCTATATAAACAATAAAAAATTCAACAAAACAAGAGAAAGAGAAACTAGATAGAACAGTTTTCCGTCAAACTAATCGGTTTTAAGTTCTCCGTGACAATTTAATAAAACTCTGTAAATATTAAAACGCTGTAAATATATTTAAACATTGTTTAAGCTTCGAGTTAAAGGGTAAATATATTAGATATGTAGAGTATTCTAGAGTGAACCGTGAATAAAATACACCATTATTCAGTTTTCCGTCAAACTAATCGGTTTTAAGTTCTCCGTGACAATTTAATAAAACTCTGTAAATATTAAAACGCTGTAAATATATTTAAACATTGTTTAAGCTTCGAGTTAAAGGGTAAATATATTAGATATGTAGAGTATTCTAGAGTGAACCGTGAATAAAATACACCATTATTCAGTTTTCCGTCAAACTAATCGGTTTTAAATTCTCCGTAACAATTTAATAAAACTCTGTAAATATTAAAACGCTATAAATATATCTAAACATTGTTTTAGCTTCGAGTTAAAGGGTAAATATATTAGATATGTAGAGTATTCTAGAGTGAACCGTGAATAAAATACACCATTATTCAGTTTTCCGTCAAACTAATCGGTTTTAAGTTCTCCGTGACAATTTAATAAAACTCTGTAAATATTAAAACGCTGTAAATATATTTAAACAATGTTTTAGCTTCGCGTTAAAGGGTAAATATATTAGATATGCAGAGTATTCTAGAGTAAGGCTACGCCGGCGTCAATTTCCACTGACGTAATGAAAGAAGGTTCTGGAATCATCTTTTACGTTAACGCAAGACATTTATACCTTTATACCTTCCGTAAATAATTATCCAAACATATTTCAAAGTAGAATAGGCTAAAATAAATGATTAAGAATTTCATTACTATTTTTTTATGGTAGGGGTAAAATAAGCTTAATTACAACCATTGTAAGTTTAGAAGCTTTGCCATTGTTAATGCGTTAGAGTGGCCGCAAACTTATTTTGCGGCGTGAGGATTTAGGAACCATAAACAGATAAATATAACTATTCTAGAATATCTTAGATATTTATTACATTAGTTTGAATAATTAGATGGATTTATCTAATTATTAACTAATGATATAAGTTAGATTATTAGAAAATTAAATTAGTTTTTTTTATAGAAAATGTAGCATAATGATTATAGACTAACCTTGATATCAAAGCTGATATCTTAATTGGAAAAGTAAAATGCTTTAAACTTAGTTGGACTAAAATAGAGATAAGAGATAGATAATAAAACTATAGACACTTGGAAGGCAATAAGGCTTTCAAGAAGAAACTGAAGAATTTCTTGTTTTCTAAGTCTTCGATAATGTGGGTTTGACAATAAATGTTAATGTGATGTGTGTGTGTATATATATATATATATATATATATATATATATATATATATATATATATATATATATATATATATATATATATATATCATCCGGCAGGAATCAGATGATGAATGGCGAAGTATTGATTTAAAAGCTCAAGATAGAGACAACTGGCGAAATCTAACCGAGGCCCTTTGCGTCATATATACATATATACATATATATATATATATATATATATATATATATATATATATATATATATATATATATATATATATATATATACATATATGTATATATATATATATATATATATATATATATATATATATATATATATATATATATATATATATATATATAGTTTGACATTAAGGCTTTGACAAAAATCCATAACATGTATATCATAATGACTTGGATACGCTATTTGGCTCTGCATTTTATGAATGAATCTACTTTTATTTTACTAGTGGATTACCACGTAGTAAACAGAATCTTGGTATGCCACTGACAAGCCAACTATTTTTGGCAAACGGATCGAAAACACGTGGCGTGGGTCTCTTAAATATTAACAGGTGGTTGAATTTTACTTCCTTCTTAATTATCTTGAACAAAAGTTACTAGTCCACTGCAGAACAAAGGCCTCAGGCATGTCCTTCCACTTGCTTCTGTTTATGGTCTTTCTGTATCAGTCCACACGAGCAAACTTTCTTAGTTCGTCAACCCATCGTCTTTTGCTTGTTTTGTAATCTCCTGGGACCTATTCTGTTATTTTTAATGTCTGCCTGTTGTCTTTCATTCTCATTTTATGTCCAATTCATGTCCATTTCATTTTCTTACATCTTGTTAGAATATCCTCTACTATAGCGTGCTCTCGTATCCATGTTGCTCTTGTTCAGTCTCTTAGTGTTACACACACACACACACACACACACACACACACACACATATATATATATATATATATATATATATATATATATATATATATATATATATATATATATATATATATATATATATATATATATAAATCTATACAGAGAGAGAGAGAGAGAGAGAGAGAGAGAGAGAGAGAGAGAGAGAGAGAGAGAGAGAGAGAGAGAGAGAGAGAGAGAGAGAGAGATAATCGTTACTATTAAAATAAATTTGATAAAAAAAATTCTAAATAATAATGACAATATTCTAGATTTTACATTTTATATTTTATGAATGTGCATGATAATAATGATGATAAATATTGACAATGATAACGTTAAGACGAATTTCATATATATAGAATATATATAATATGTTTTATAATTTATATTTGATTAGTCAAAAGCTAAATTTACAGTCAAACATTTGTAGTGAAGGGACTATTACAGTGAGAAAATATTAGTATGAAAATTCCCCTAAGAAATATTCACGTGAAAACGTTTCTAGAATAATCTTGTGAGTTACGTACCAGAAATTTTATAGTTTCACAGATTTTACGCACTTTTAAGTTTCCTTAACTAATAATTTATTTATCTAAGGAAATTGCATACATTACATTTTCAAGAATATATGATTTTGATTACAATATCAGCTGGTTAGTTCGAAAATGTCTGTGATATGATTCTATATTTAATATCAGTTTACCAGTTTGAAAATACCTATAATAATTGCATAATGGCATTTACATTCGCTTATTAAATGTGCTGCAGGGAGAGCTGATCAATCCCTTAGAACATTCTCGTATGCCCGGCAAGAATGTTTAAAGATGAGGCTTTGTTTACTGGAAAAACGTTTCTCGAAAGCTCTACGACATTCTGCCGCCTAACTCCCATCTTTCGCCTTTTCCGGAACTAGTTCTATTAGAAAAATTAAGAAATAACGATAATTGATATAATTATAGGGTTTATTTGCCATAAAGTTATGTTATTATAAATAAAATAAGATATTTAATATATTTAAAAGCTCTTTTATCTTATGATGGATAAGTTCGATTACTGAATGTTCTAGAGAAAATGCGGATGGATATTTAAAGGGCAAGACTCAGGAATTCGAGTCAGTATAACCTCGGACCTCAAAGTAGTCACATCGCGACAAGTTCTCGGGTGAACAGTTCACGCCTCTTCGGCTCTTCATTGTTTGTAATTCGAGAGTAGTTTCCATATCTACACGTTTATTCACAAAGTAAGTCAGTGTATATTTTAACTATGTATTACAGCCTGTTATTAAATGTTAGTGGATATTTTTGCGTATATTACACCAATTGTTTTGGGAGTTATCACATAAGGAATATAATTTTTATGTAGATTATGTTTCCGTGATGGGAAAATTTTTTAAAGTTTTCCATTTATCCTTATAATTTAATGTAAGCATAGTTATATTAATATTATGTTGGGCACAGGTTTAATTTTATGATTATCTGAAAGTCAATCATTTATGTCGTAATGTCATTCACTATTTTACATCTGTTAAATTGAAATTTATTGCGTTATTTTGTCTTCACATATTTGCAAATCCCTTGCACATAATTGCTTAACCAAAGGCTCTTTAATATCAGCCGTTACTATTCCATTGCAGATCAAAGGCCTCGGACATTTCCTTCCACTCCCGTTTGTCTATGGTCTTCCTATGCTGGTTTATATTAAAGTGTTTTAGTTCCTTAATCCATTGTCTTCTCTTTCTTCTCGTTATTGTCATCAGCTGTTACTAGTCCATTGCAGAACAAAGGTCTCAGACATTTCCTTCCACTCCTGTTTGTCTATGGTCTTCCTATGCTGTTTTATATTAAAGTGTTTTAGTTCCTCAATCCTTTGTCTTCTCTTTCTTTCCCCTACTTCTTTAACGATCTATATGGACCCATTCTATTAATCTCCATGTCCGTATATAGCAGCGTATATGTGTACATTTAGTTTATCTATATCAATATTTACTTTTTATAATTTTTTTTTAATTGATGATATTATTTTATTTGTATTTTTGCCCGAAGAGCTCTGCTCCACATGGGCTTGGACCGAGTCCTTTTTTGTAAATATTTTGTATGTAAATATGTTTTTGTCCAATAAACATTATTATTATTATTATTATTATTATTATTATTATTATTATTATTCCAGTACAGTAACTAAAAACGAAACATTTGGTTCAAAGAGCGAAAAATAATTTGAACATTAGCAAATTGGCCAAATTGAGTTGCAATTTTAAGAATAGATAATTTGAAAACATGGCATACAATATTTGGTAATACTTATGAGACTAAGGCACAATTTCTGGTCAAATTTGAACATTAGCAAATTGGCCAAATTGAGTTGCAATTTTAAGAATAGATAATTTGAAAACATGGCATACAATATTTGGTAATACTTATGAGACTAAGGCACAATTTCTGGTCAAATTTGAACATTAGCAAATTGGCCAAATTGAGTTGCAATTTTAAGAATAGATAATTTGAAAACATGGCATATAATATTTGGTAATACTTAGGAGACTAAGGCACAATTTCTGGTCAAATTTAGTGTAGAAAATTGGCAAAATTGAGTTGCAATTTTAAGAATAGATAATTTGAAAACATGGCATGTAATATTTGGTAATACTTAGGAGACTAAGGCACAATTTCTGGTCAAATTTAGTGTAGAAAATTGGCAAAATTGAGTTGCAATTTTAAGAATAGATAATTTGAAAACATGGCATGTAATATTTGGTAATACTTAGGAGACTAAGGCACAATTTCTGGTCAAATTTAGTGTAGAAAATTGGCAAAATTGAGTTGCAATTTTAAGAATAGATAATTTGAAAACATGGCATGTAATATTTGGTAATACTTAGGAGACTAAGGCACAATTTCTGGTCAAATTTAGTGTAGAAAATTGGCAAAATTGAGTTGCAATTTTAAGAATAGATAATTTGAAAACATGGCATGTAATATTTGGTAATACTTAGGAGACTAAGGCACAATTTCTGGTCAAATTTAGTGTAGAAAATTGGCAAAATTGAGTTGCAATTTTAAGAATAGATAATTTGAAAACATGGCATATAATATTTGGAAATACTTATGAGACTAAGGCACAATTTCTGGTCAAATTTAGTGAGATGGATGCATGTATGTAATGACAGATACTTGTTCTTTTAATGATTTTATTATTCTACTAAACAAGTAATTTCGAGCAGATGACTTCACGCCCCCCTTGTATCGTCCTCACGCCCCCCTAGTGGGGCTCCCCCCCAGTTTGGGAACCACTGGTCTATAGTATGTAATTCTTGTATGTCTTGCCCATGATAATGTCTTATTCTTACCTGTTAGAATAATTCATTACTTCAGTTTATTCTTATCCACGTTGCTCTATACATGTTAATATAGGAGTCTGTAAGAATTATGCAATTAATACATTGGTAGCATGTATACGCCTACAGTTAGACATACATAATTCAAGGATTATTCATTATTCAACTGCGTATTTAATTATAAGCGAAGGACAGCGAAACTTTAACAATTATTTAGAATTATTGGTTTGCAGAATTAATCTTGGCTTGTAAAATTTATAAACTATTCTATATTTGCCATATTTTACATTATTGCTATTAATAGTAACCTCATATTAATGTTTTGTAGCAATTTATACCCAAGATTTAATTACGGAATTAACAAATCATTTAAGATCTCATTTTTTCCTAAAAGTACACTTATTTCAACTTTAATAATAACAAATGCAGCTGTTTCTAGTCCACTGCAGGACAAAGGCCTCAGACATGTATTTTTTTTTGGGGGGGGGAGGGGGATTCATGTCTGGGTGTTTGTTAATTTTCATCACCATGCTGATCATTGCGGGTTGGTGATGGTGGGAAACTTTAGTCTGATTGCTCACAGCAGACCAACCTAGTTTGCATGGCTCTAAGTAGTAATGGAACTTTGCTGATTATGGCGATATACTTTCAAGTATTATAAATTATATTAGATCATCATGATTCCATTCTTAGGTGAATGTGATCAGTAATCTTAAAAAATCTTGTAAGGATTATTGCTGTCAGTGTATGTCTTATGGTGTACTGCAGGCAGTTAAAATGTCCTAGCTGCACCTACTTAATATCCTTTTCCTTCAACTGTTCGCGAGTCCTTTCTTCAGCCCTAACTGTCTGGGTCCTATAAGATTCTAGTTCCTAGAGTAACTTGAGGGCTATAACATTGTTTTATTCGAGCGTTGAGCGGCCTCACAGATACCATTGCCTGGATTCATGGCCTAAATTCATAAATACAAGTCTGGTTTTCTTGCTTGAGGGTATGCTTGGGCACACTCTATGGGGGTGTGTATGAAAGCGTCCACCTGCATGTATTATGGCTAACTTAGAATACCGTAGTGTAAGGGTGGTCGCAGGCAGGTGTTAGCCCCCCCCCCCCCCCCTCGATAGGTATGTAGGTAAGGACACGACTTGTAGGTTAGGTTAGGGGGAAAAGTTTAGGTTAGTTGATCTCCATTTTTAATCATCGCATGAAGAACTGGCCGCTGATATACAAAAGCTCCCACTTTTCTATTTTATTACTCTTTCTATATTTTTTTTTTAAGGTTTTAGACTTTTCACTCATCTTAATATGTTTTATTTTAATTGTTCATTACTTCTCTTGTAGTTTTATCTTTTTGTTTCCTTTCCTCACTGGGCTGTTTCTCTGTCGGAGCCCTTGGGCTTGTAGCATCTTGCTTTTCCTACTACAGGGTTGTAGCCTGGTTTGTAACAATAAAAATTATTTATGGTGCAGGGAAGGTGACTTATGAAAATGCTTCAAGCAGCAACTTATACGCATTTCCTAATTGAATGAAAGATAAAAATTATTTCTAATTTCTTCTTTATTTGCAGATGGCAGAAGATACAATGGCAGACGAAGTTGAGACCTTCGCCTTCCAGGCAGAGATTGCCCAGTTGATGTCCCTGATCATCAACACGTTCTACAGCAACAAAGAAATCTTCCTGAGAGAACTTATCTCCAACTCCTCGGATGCCCTGGATAAAATCCGGTACGAGTCCCTCACGGATCCCTCCAAACTCGACAGCGGGAAGGATCTGTACATTAAGCTCGTGCCGAACAAGGATGACAGAACGCTGACCATTGTCGATACGTAAGTGTAAAATCTGTTGTTGATACCAAGAGTATTTTGTGGCTTATCTAACCTGTGTAATACAGTAAAACTTTACCCTAACCTGAACCCATATAGCCTTGATTTTAGCATCTTCCAGGTGAATACATCTAATTGACTTTTATATATAACTACATATCTTTCAATTCTGTAAATGATTAAGGAATAAAACAGGAATCCATCATAGGTAGGTAGTAGGTTGGCCAGGGCACCAGCCACCCGTTGAGATACTACTGCTAGAGAGTTATGGGGTCTTTTGACTGGCCAGACAGTACTACATAGGATCCTCCTCTCTGGTTACGGTTCATTTTCCCTTTGCCTACATACACACTGAATAGTCTGGCATATTCTTTACATATTCTCCTCTATCCTCATACACCTGACAACACAGATTACCAAACAATTTTTCATCACCCAAGGGGTTACTGCACTATAATTGTTCAGTGCCACTTTCCTCTTGGTAAGGGTAGAAGAGAGACTTTAGCTATGGTAAGCAGCTCTTCTAGGAGAAGGACACTCCAAAATCAAACCACTGTTCTCTAGTCTTGGGTAGTGCCATAGCCTCTGTACCATGGCCTTTCACTGTCTTGGGTTAGAGTTCTCTTGCTTGAGGGTACACTCGAGCACACTCTCCTATCTTATTTCTCTTCCTCTTGTTTTGTTAAAGTTTTTATAGTTTATATAGGAGATATTTATTGTTGTTACTCTTCTTAGAATATTTTATTTTCCTTTTTTCCTTTCCGCACTGAGCTATTTTCCCTGTTGGAGCCCCTGGGCTTTTAGCATACTGCTTTTCCAACTAGGGTTGTAGCTTAGTAAGTAATAATAATAATAATAATAATATGTATAGTACGTCCAATAGTGTTCAAATAATTGCCCTAGGGCTGAGATCAACAGCTGCAGTTCTCTTGCTTGAGGGTACACTCGGGCACACTATTATATATTATTTCTCTTCCACTTGTTTTGTTAAAGATTTTATAGTTTATATAGAAAATATTTATTTTAACGTTGTTACCTTCTTAAAATATTTTATTTTTCCTGTCTACTTTCCTCACTGGGCTATTTTCCCTGTTGGGGCTCCCGGGCTTATAGCATCCTGCTTTTCCATCTAGGGTTGTAGTTTAGCAAGTAATAATAATAATAATAGCTTGAATTAATTGTTATTTGTTGGTTTTATGAAATCGTAATAATGAAAATTTTCATCAACAGCGGTATTGGCATGACGAAGGCTGACCTAGTCAACAACCTCGGTACCATCGCCAAGTCAGGCACAAAGGCCTTCATGGAAGCTCTCCAGGCCGGTGCAGACATTTCCATGATCGGACAGTTTGGTGTAGGTTTCTACTCCGCCTATCTCATTGCCGACAAGGTCACTGTAGTCTCCAAGAATAACGACGACGAACAGTACATCTGGGAGTCCTCGGCCGGAGGCTCTTTCACCGTGAGACCTGATCACGGAGAGCCAGTGGGCCGCGGTACCAAGATCACGCTCTACCTGAAGGAAGATCAGACGGAGTACTTGGAGGAGCGTCGCATCAAGGAGATTGTGAAGAAACATTCGCAGTTCATTGGCTATCCCATCAAACTTGTAGTTGAGAAGGAAAGAGATAAGGTAAGTTGTCCTCTTTTAGCAGTTGATGGTTTTCTTGCTCAATCATACAATATTTTTTGTTTTATTTTTGTCTATTGGGGACCTTCATGAGTCCAAATAGTTGAAGCTGTGCAACTCCCAGCTTGATTTTTGTCCTCAACTTGAGTTCTAAACTAAGTTTTGGTGTATCTAACAATTTCTCAACATGTCAAATAATTTATAATTTGTTGAAGAGAATCTCCCCTCTATCTTTTTTTTTTTTTTTTTATAGCTTGAATATAGCTAGTAACTGGGATTTAGTAGGCCAAACATATCCTATGTTCTTTAGCCTTGGAGGTTAAATGTGATTGACTTCATTTTCTGAACTTTCTTCATAAGCTCCTATCAGTACGAGGGTCTTATGTACAGTATTACCTTTTTATATAATCTAGTGGGACCAAGTCGTTTAAAAGTTACCAAAGTAGATGTATAATGACATACATATCAATTTAGAATGTGAGAATATTGATCAAGTGAATTTTTCTATGAAGATATTTTCTATACTGTATATCGAAATACACTATTAATTAAATATTGAAACCTTAGCCTGCAGTTAAGATTTAATTCCTCTATACTGTATAGTATTTTGAGTTGCTTCCACATGTAAACTGTAATAGATAAGTGCAATTTTTGTGAAGTCGTCATTAGTTTTGTTTCTAAATTGGTAGTCCATAACAAAGCATTACTCTCGTAAGCATACTCTTCAAAGACTTGCTTATAATAGGAGTTAACTTTAAAAAGCTTCCCATTCTACAGTTGCAAGGAAAGCAAAACAAGATTGAAAGAACAATTTACAATTTCAGGAATTATCCGATGATGAAGAGGAAGAAATGACTGAAGATAAGAAAGAGGAGGATGATGACAAGCCTAAGATTGAAGATGTCGGGGAGGATGAAGATGCTGACAAGAAGGAAGAGGGAAAGAAGAAGAAAAAGACAGTGAAGGAGAAGTACACAGAAGATGAAGAGCTTAACAAGACCAAGCCTCTATGGACCAGAAATCCAGACGATATTTCTACAGAAGAATATGGCGAGTTCTACAAATCCCTCACAAATGACTGGGAAGATCACTTGGCTGTCAAGCACTTCAGTGTGGAGGGTCAGCTAGAGTTCCGTGCCCTGTTGTTCCTTCCCCGCCGAGCTCCATTTGATCTGTTTGAGAACCGCAAGCAGAAGAACAAGATCAAGTTGTACGTGCGTAGGGTCTTCATCATGGAAAATTGCGAGGATCTCATTCCCGAGTACCTGAACTTCCTCAACGGTGTCGTTGATTCAGAAGATCTGCCCCTCAATATCTCCCGTGAAATGCTGCAACAGAACAAGATCTTGAAGGTTATTCGCAAGAACTTGGTCAAGAAGTCTATGGAATTGTTCGAAGAGCTTGCAGAAGACAAAGATAATTACAAGAAATTCTACGAGAGCTTCTCTAAGAACCTGAAGTTGGGTATCCACGAAGATTCCACAAACAGAAAGAAGTTGGCAGACTTCCTGCGTTACCACACCTCTTCCTCAGGGGACGAGATGTGCTCCTTGAAGGATTACGTCTCCCGAATGAAGGAGAACCAGAAGCACATTTATTACATCACCGGTGAATCTCGCGAACAGGTCCACAACTCTGCCTTCGTCGAGAGAGTCAAGAAACGTGGATTTGAGGTCGTGTACATGACAGAACCCATTGACGAATATTGCGTGCAACAGCTGAAGGAATACGAAGGCAAGCAGTTGGTGTCTGTCACAAAAGAAGGGTTGGAACTCCCAGAGGATGAGGAGGAGAAAAAGAAGTTCGAGGAACAGAAGACCAAGTTTGAAAACTTGTGCAAGGTGAGCAGTGCATGGCAATACTGTAAAGGGATTTTGACGTAGGAAAAATCTATTTCTGGGCGAGAGACCCGTGCCGCCTAGAAGTTTTTACCTTAGAAATGATGTAAAAGGAACATTTCACTGGGCGGCACGCGTCGGAGCCCAGAAATTTTGTTTTTGATAACTAGATTTCTAGTACAGTAATGCCAAGTTCTTTTGAAATTAATTTGTTTTTTGTTAACTAGATTTCTAGTAATGCCAAGTTATTTTGAAATTTAGAATTTGAAGTTCATGTTACAAGTTATATTAATCTAATGAAGGAAATTGACATTTACTTAATACAATAGTCTTGTTTTTCGTATATAAATTGATTTGGTTCCTGATGTTCCCTCTCCTATGCCCTCTATTAAAGGCATCCTCTTCCACCAAACCTCCTCTCTCCATATCATCCTTCACCTAATCTTGCCATCTAATTCTATGCCTCCCTCATGATCTTCTCCCCTAACAGGTTCCTCCTAAGGCTTCCTCACTCCCTCCCTACCTTCCATTCTCATCACTTGGCCACACCATCTAACTCGTGACACTATTCTCCCAAGCCCTCCTCATTCCCTCCCCACCTTCCATTCTCATCACTTGGCCACACCATCTAACTCGTGACACTATTCTCCCAAGCCCTCCTCATTCCCTCCCCACCTTCCATTCTCATCACTTGGCCACACCATCTAACTCGTGACACTATCCTCCCAAGCCCTCCTCATTCCCTCCCCACCTTCCATTCTCATCACTTGGCCACACCATTTAACTGTGACACTGTTATCACCTCTGTAATTATTACTACACCTATTCGTATTTCATCATAATATTGTCATCATATTTCTTGTTACTATATTGCAGGTCATGAAAGATATCTTAGACAAAAGAGTCGAAAAGGTAGTCCTGAGCAACAGGTTGGTTACTTCCCCCTGCTGCATCGTCACCTCGCAGTACGGCTGGAGCGCAAACATGGAGAGGATTATGAAAGCCCAAGCCCTACGGGATACTTCCACGATGGGCTACATGGCCGCCAAGAAGCACTTGGAAATCAACCCCGACCACAGTATCATCGAATCTCTCCGCCAGAAGGCGGATGCCGACAAGAACGACAAGTCCGTGAAGGATCTGGTAATGCTCCTGTTTGAGAGCTCCCTTCTTTCCTCAGGGTTTAGCTTGGAGGACCCAACTGTCTTTGCCAGCAGGATTTATAGGTAATTAATTTTATTAGTGTTGATCTGATTTAGTCCAATTATTAACCCTTTTACCCCCAATGAACGTACTGGTACGTTTCACAAATCTCATCCCTTTACCCTCATGGACGTACTGGTACGTCCTTGCTAAAAACTGCTATTTACATTTTTTATTGCATATTTTTGATAACTTGATGAGAAACTTCAGGCATTTTCCAAAAGCATGAGACCAACCTGACCTCTCTATGACGAAAATTAAGGCTGTGAAAGCAATTTGAAAAAATATTTATTGCAAAATGTGCTTGGGGAAAAAAAAGCCTGGGGGTTAAGGGTTGGTTAATATTAAACTCTTTTTGTCCAGTTATTAATATTGTCGTGATTTGGTTTAGTTGTCTGTAGAATCTTCACTCTTACAATGCCTATACAGTACAGTATTATTATTATTATTATTATTATTATTATTATTATTATTATCATTATCATTATTTTAAGCCAAAGGGCTCCAACAGGCAAAAATAGCCCTGTAAATAAAGGAAATAGATAAACTACAAGAGAAGTAATGGAAAATGTAAAATGTATCAAAGTGGATTTTAGAGAGTATATTCATTTAACATAATACATACATCCATATACCAAGGCACTTCCCCCTATTTTGGTGGGTAGCCGACATCAACAAATGAAACAAAAACAATAAAAGGGGACCTCTACTCTCTACGTTCCTCCCATACATAATAGTTTGGTAAAATGTTGTCTCAAGTTGTGCCACTCTGAAAGTTTTTCTTCTCTTTTCTTTTAAGAATGATAAAACTTGGTCTCGGCATCGATGAAGAGGACATGGTCGTCGAAGAAACGGCCGAAACTGAGGATACCGAAATGCCCCCGCTGGAAGGGGACGAAGATACGTCTCGGATGGAGGAAGTCGATTAAGCCTAAGCTCATCTCCTAGTCCGTATGTTTTGTAAGACTTTGCTAACGTACCGCTCCCATTACTTATATTTTTTTTACTTTATAAAATGCATACTGTGTATATATTCGTTGCATTACAGGATATACATGCCAAAGTTAGGATTACAGAAATGTATATTTAAGGAACAGTTTAGCGTAGATGTTTAGTTTTAGTTTGTCGAAACTTCATGAGGTGCGAAGGTGAATTTGACTGAATTTGCAGCTTACATGTTTGTACATTGAAGTTTATTTCCTTAATCCATATTGGACTTTAACTTTCTCTCAACATTCCGATATTACAAATGTGCACATTATCTTTTGCTAATAAAATGGTTTATAAGATCATTTTTTAATTATCCTTAATTTTAGAATATTAACTACGGATTTTGTGCAGGGGACAATTGTCCCCAATATTGTAAATTATGATGAGGAGATGAAAGTGTAGATACTTTGGAATACGTGTAGTAAACTTACTTCTGGGCAAACAAATGGTTTATTACAGTATAGTATAACATATTAAACTAATTTTATAGGGTGTTTAGCATCAACATATTCTGATTATAGGCTCTGTGAAGGATTTAGTAAGGCATGGCTATGTGATGAGTTGTAAGATCTAGGAAAAATAACATGCTTTTTTATCACACTCTTGAAATTCAAGTTTATTTGCTTGAACTAGAGTACTACAATTGTGTAATTTTTCTAGAAAAATGGTGCCTTGTGCTGCAAATTCGTTTTGAAGGACTGCATGGTATATTAGCCTGACAATATAACGATGACACATCTAGAGGAACCAGTTGCCCATGGTGAGATATTTTCTGTTCAAAATTATTAATTACAATGTACTTCTAATGGAACTTGGTAACAGATCCTTTATACCGTTTTGTTATCTTTTTATGTCCTGTGTCTCTTTTGATATTTACACTTGATTACTGGGTCTATAACCTGTGCTAGTTTTCACGAGTCAGCATATGAAGCTTCATTTGTGGTGGAAGATGGGGAGCGTGGGGTATGCAACCAAGCCGGGTCCCTCCTCAGGAAAGGAGGAACAAGAAACAAAATAGGGCCCCTATTGTTTCTTTGCAGATGTTAACCACCTCTCAAAATTGGGAAAGTGCTATGGTACTGTATATAGATAGAATATAACTCCTTTTATTATTACTAGGTAAGCTACAAGTCTAGTTGGAAAAACAGGATGCTATTAACCTAAGGGCCCTTAAATTAAGAAATAGTTGTGAGGAAAGGAAAGTTTCTGCCTGCATGGGGCAGTATATGGTGTGATTCGAGTTTGTGGAAATTGTAATAAGGTACATTTGAGTAATTTCTTGATGGGTGTCTGTTCTTTCAACTCTACAGTTTGCAATGCATGAGACTGACATTACAATTTTACAGATGTAATTTTTATGGATTGGAAGAGATAGATCTGAAGTGTCGATCTAAATCGTCATCATATTCCAATATTGTATCCACTGCATAGTGGTCTGATTACATTTGTAGAGGTCTAAACCTGTACAGATTGGCCCCCATTCACACCCTCTAAGTATGTGGTCCATTGTTTGATGGGATGACTACATGAGTACTCGGCAGAGGGAGCAAGTACTCCATTCATGAAGATCGTCTCCAGTTCTTCCAACTCTTCCTTGATTAAGGGTAACTTAGTCCTTTTGTACAAAGGTTTGTTCCATGGGGAAGAGACTCGTATGAGCTCTGGATACCCTCACCGGGTGGACAGTTGTCTGTTATTTTCCAGCATTCTAGACAGAAAGTTGCTGACTCCATGGTCTTTGTCTTACTACTCGGTGGTCTTAATGTGGGTGTCTGTCATCGTGCTTTTGTTTATATTTTTTGGTCTTTGAATGGGCTGTTTGGCAGATATTCAGTGGTGCAATGGCTGCCAACATATAGAGTACTGGAATGGGTGTTGGTCTTCAGACACCAGTAAATATGTGAAATGCTTGATTTTGTCAACTTTATGGGAATGACATGACCTTTCCCACACACTTAGCAGTATTTGACAGTGGAATAGTTTAGTGCTAGAGCTTTTTGTTTTAGTGGTTGAGGATTTGTTCCCCAATTTGAATTTGTAAGCTTGCTAAGAAGTTTATTTTTGGTAGCTATATTCTCCTTTACTTTCCTTACATGATTGCTCCCTAAAAGATAGTGTTTGGTCTAATGTAATGCCCAAATAGACAGGAAAGCTATCTTTCTTCAGTTTATCACTCCATGAGGTGTTCAACAACCTTTTAGTCTGGTAGATTTTAAAAGGGAAAGCACACCTACGTTTTGTTAGCGTTGGTATTTTTGAAGTTTTACTTGTGGTATTTATTAACCCTTTTACCCCCGGGGTATTTGGAAATTTCCAACCCTTAACCCAAAGGAGGTTATTTTTGTCCCAGCACATTTTGCAGTATATTTTTTTAAATTGCTCTAACAGCCTTAATTTTGGTCATAGAGAGGTCAGGTTGGTCTCATTCTCTTGGAAAATGCCTGAATTTTCTCAAAAAATTATCAAAAAATATGAAAAACAAATTTTTATAGCATTTTTTCGCAAGGACGTACCGGTACGTCAAAGGGGGTAAAGGGATGGCTTTTGTGAAACGTACCAGTACGTCCTTTGGGGGTAAAAGGGTTAAGATCTTACAAAGCATCTGATTATATGCTTTCAATAGTAGTGAATATAAATCTTCGTAATCTCTACACTGTGGTTGATCATTAGATGTTGAAAAGCATGGGGTGGCAATACAGACCCCTGTAGGATGCTGTGTTCTGTTTTTGCCATCGGCTTTTCCAATTGTCCATTTTAATGAAGAAAATTCTGTTACCCAGCAGTGATTGGATGATATGCACAATGCCTGAGTTGCAAATAACTTTGGCAGGTTTCAAATGAAGCAACTTGTGGTTCAGTGTCATATGCTGCTGTTAGGTCAACAAATGCTGCCCCTGTGATTTTTCCATGCTCAAATCCATCCTCAGTATACTGAAGCTCTTTAAATTATGATAATGCAATGAGTTCTGTTGTCAATAGAATAATGGTAGGATACAACGTGAAATACTGTATTATGTCCAATGGATAAAGACACAGTCGCTCCAAAACAAAAAGTAAGCGAAGGCAGACTGTGATGCGTACTACAAGAATTACAATAAGAATATGCCTGGAAGAAATTAAAAAAAAATCCAAACCTTGATACCTAGAACATCGAAGATAGGAAGATATTCCACAGCCTTTTGTTTCCGTGATTTTAGTGACCTGCAAATTTTTTTTACAGTAGTGTATGTAATTAGGTCAATGGATTCTTTTTGGAAGATATCCTTTGATTTAGCCATCCTTGAGACGTTTTATCATATTTGAAAGTCCGTTATAAAAAGATCATGGTAATTAGAAATCTCAGAAGTTTAAGTGGAGGTGATGAGTTTGGATTGAAATTTGCAGTGTGATTTAAGAATTTACATTAAGGAAATATGAAATAGGTGCAAAGTTATGAGGGGAAAAACATTTGTTAACCCTTTTACCCCCAAAGGCATACTGGTACATTTCACAAAACTCATCCCTTTACCCCCATGGTACGTCCTTGCAAAAAACTGCTATTTAAATTTTTTTTTTTGCATATTTTTATAATTTTTTGAGAAACTTCATGCATTTTCCGAGAGAATGAGACCAACCTGACCTCTCTATGACAAAAATTAAGGCTGTTAGAGCAATTTAAAAAAAATATACTTCAAAATGTGCTTGAAAAAAAAAATAACCCTTGGGGGTTAACAGTTGGAAATTTCCAAATAGCCTGGGGGTAAAAGGGTTAATATAGTGTAGGATGAAGCAATTAAGGTTCACGGCAGCAAAGAGATTGGAGTGGCGGGTTTGAAATGTTTTTTGCAGCAAGAGGACCTTAGAATATCTTTGAATAACAGTAAGCTTATATAGATCTGTGAATATTAATATAGAATTGTTATTCCCGTGTACACCTCAAAACATTTAATCTTTCAATTCTCAAGTATTTCGGGAAGAGATTCTTGGATGTGGTAGCGGCCCATCATGTGCTGGACTTGTTTTTTCTTACTATATGAACTGCCAAAATAATTCAGAGTTGTATAATTCTCCCAAAAATATTTTTTTTGAAATTTAACTAGCTTTTATGCTGGACTGTATATGAGAATAAGCTCTTTTTGCGGGCTCCCTCAAAAACCAAGACGCTGTAATTCAAAACTCAGGATCTTACGATTTTCTTCTTATTTTTTCCATGCTGTGAATCAATTGTAGAATAATCTTGATGAAATGGTTGAATTCTCGTAACTTTACATACCGAGAATTTCATGGTTTTTGTTGCTTGTTTACTTAACAATATATCTTGATGTGTTTTATTTCTTCTATCTTTGTTACTTCACCATTATTTTTCTGCATTAGTCACATCCCATTAATAAAGGTGTTAATTCTTGTAATAACAAAACTTGAGTCAAGTGAATCAAGTATGCAAAGCAATTCGAATACCTCCCCTCTCCTTCCTTCCCTCAGTCTCTACACTCCTCCTATCCCTCCAGTAACCCCCTTTTCTAGTGTCCGGCGTCACTTACTCCTTTTCTGTAACCTGTTATATTTGTTAATTGCTGATATGTTGGATTCTTGTTATAATTATTAACATTTTATGATGTATTTTGTCAGGGTGTATAAGGAGTGTATAGCCTTTAGCCTATTTATACAACTTGATGAACCTTTCCTGAGGGCTTCTTTTAACTGTAAAAATAATAAACAATTTTTCGAAAGGTAGCTTTGATGACCACTGTATCATCGACTCCCTTCGCCAGAAGGCAGATTTATCCTTTTTATCCATAACCATAGCTATTATTTTACAGGTCGCAAAAGACATCTTGGACGAACTTGTTGAGAAAGTTGTCGTATGCAACTGGTCCGTCACCTCCCCTTGCTGTATCGTCACATCCCAGTATACCTGGACATGGAGAGTATCATGAGGGCCCAAGCTCTGAGGGATAACAACACCATGGGATACATGGTTGCCAAGAAGCACCTGGAAATCAACTCCAGAAGGCGGATGCCAACAAGAATGATAAGTCTGTCAAGGATCTTGACATGCTGTTCTCTGAATGCTCCCTGCTATCTTCTGGGTTCACCCTCGAGGATCCTGGTGTCTTTGCCAGTAGGATCTACAGGTAATTGTTGCATTATTTTATTCATCTTGTCAAATTTTCAACATAAATCTAGGCATAAAGAACCAGTTTTAAATATTAAACTTAGCCGGTGAATATATATATATAGCTTACGTCTCCGACGGTCGACAGATTCCAAAAACTCGCGAGCGATTGCCATGAAGGTTGCTGGGTGTGCCCACCAGCGCCGACTATCGGCCAGATACCGCATATACTTCTCAACCAAATTCAGTTCTTCTCTGTCGGTGGTAGTGACAGCATTAGTTCCGCTCGCGCTTAACCTCTTCTACCGATTGGTGAAGTACTTGTTCATGGTTTTATTGCTTTCGCTGTGTTGGTTATCTTCGATAAAACTCTTGAAACCCTTTTTTGATTATTGTTGCTGAACTTGGCTTTCTTTTGGATTTTCTTTGAAATTTTCATAATGGCTGACCCTTCTCCTGTCTATCGTAAATGTGCGAAAGACTGTAATAAAAGTCTTCCTAAAGCTTCCATCGATCCTCATACTATTTGTGTTAATTGCCGAGGTAAATCTTGTCAAATAGGGGATCGATGTGAGGAATGTATTGTTTTATCTAAATTTGAGTGGTTGGAGTATGAGAAATACCGTATACTCGGAAACTCAAAAGAGATAGGGTGAGAAGAAGCTCTTCTAGATCTCTAGATTTTTCCTCTTCCCATGCCCCTGAACCTAATCCTTCTCCTGTAGTGGTAGTTTCAGAACCCCCTATTGGCACTAATGAACCTTCTATGCGTGATATGTTATTGGCCATTCAAGCGTTGGGTGAGAAGGTCGAATCGTTGGCCTCGAACAGAAATCAGCTTATGTCCGACGTTAAAATTTTAAAGGGTCAAAGTGGTAAAGTGGAAAGTGCATCAAATGTGTTTAGTGTTTTGCTGGAGGGTTCGTTTGTTTGTGCTTGTCACTTGCCTAGTCCGAGACCTCTTTCAAGCTCCCCTGCCCCAGGGAGAAGGAATGTCGTAGGACTTAAGGGAGTGAGAGGTGTAAACCAACGTACAGACGTTCCCTCAAAGGTATCAGACATTGCTCTTCAAGCACGTCCTTACCATAAGACAGGAGAAAAGAAGTTCTCCTCGTCTTCCGATGATTCGTCTCATAAGAAACCTTGGCGTAAGGTTTCAAGACCTTTGAAACGCAAGCCGGTCCCTTCAGGACAGGTCCAGCGTCCTGGCTGTAGTCATTGGGACAGCTCCGACTGTATTCAGTCATCGGATGATTGTTCTCCTGTTAAGCGCAAACGTGACTTTGAGTTCGAGGGTCCCGTTCGGTGCGATGACTTGCATGCGCAGACGTTGCCGACGTCACGGTCCGTTTCGAGTCCTGTTGACCCTAAGTTGAGTGTCTTACAAGACATGCAGTTAAAACTTTCATCCTTAATGGAAGTTTATGATCATGTCCAGGTTCGTAAGGAACCTTTGCTTGCGGTTCGTCAGTCTGGCAAGCGTGATTCAGGTCTTCAACCTCCTAAGCGAGATTTGTCTCGTCGTTCTGACGTTATCGCTAATGTCAGCGGTGCTGTTAAACGTGATTCTGATTGTGTTCCTCGTCAGTCGCGTCAGTCACGGTACGTTGAACTTCAGTTTCCGCAGTCACAGCGTGACTTTGAGCTGCAGTCGCCGCAGTCCCAACGTGACGTTCATCGGCCAACTCCGTTGTCCCGACGTGATGCCGACCGTCAGTCGCCGCAGTCTCGTGTTGACTCGACCTCAAGACCTTCAGTCTTTGCAGTCTCGACGTGACGTCGTCCCCTCAACTTTTGCTGCGGCTCCTTTGCATATTGATGTGGCCTGTCAAGCTTTGCCGCCTCGGCATGCTGTTTTTTCCTTGTGTCGTAAGACTTTAGACTTTACCTTAGTCGGATGATGTTCCTTTGGATGAGGAAGTTGATGATCCCCTTCCTGCTGATGTGCCTTTGGGGATCCATTCAAATGGGGAGGAGCATAGGGTTGTCCAGCAATCCCTTGACTTTAAAAAGATTATGCTTATCTTTAGGGATGTTTTTCCAGATTATTTTGTTACTGCGGCTCCACGTTCGCCGCCGTCTGAATTTACTTTAGGCATGACTTCATCGACTCCGTCGTTTACGAAGTTGGTTCTCTTTCGCTCTTCTAAGAGAGCCTTGCGTTTGTTGGGAGACTGGTTAGTAACCAGGAGAGGTTTAGGGAAGTCTTCTTTTGCCTTTCCCCCTTTCAAATTGGCTTCTCGTGCGAGCGTCTGGTATGACACGGGGGAAGTTCTCGGCTTGGGAGTGCCTGCCTCTGCCCAGGGAGACTTCTCGAGCCTTGTAAACTCTCCTCGTCGTCTAGCCATGAGACGCTCGAAGGTTTGCTGGTCCTCCACAGATCTGGATCATCTCCTTAGAAGAATTTTCCGTGCCTTCGAGGTTTTTAATTTTTTGGATTGGTCCCTGGGAGCCTTAAGTAAGAAGGTCTCTTCATCGGACAATGATGTCTTTATTCAGATAATGTCTTGCATGGACAAGGCAATAAGGGATGGTTCTAATGAACTGGCGGCTACGTTCACAGCAGGAGTTCTTAAGAAGAGAGAAACTCTGTGTTCTTTTCTTTCTGCAGGGGTTACTCCCTGTCAGAAGTCAGAACTTCTTTTTGCTCCCTTATCTTCTACTTTATTCCCTCAACATCTTATTAGAGATATCGCGGCATCTCTTGTTCAGAAGGACACGCACGATTTAGTGGCCAAGACTGCTCGTAAGGTTTTGCCTTCTTCTTCTCATGTCAGCAGACCCAAGTTTGACACGCCAGCGGCGAGATTTATCCCGCCTTTTCGTGGCAGAGCCCCCAGTAGGGGAAGCTCTCGTTCCGATAGCAAACGAGGTAAGAAGAGAGGATCCAAATCCTCACGTGGCAGAGTCTGACTGCCCACGGCCTCAGACAGCGGTAGGGGCCAGATTGACCAACTTCTGGCAGGCCTGGGAGAAGAGGGGTGCAGACCGGGAGTCTGTTTTGTTGCTGAAGGAGGGTTACAAAATTCCTTTTGTACGAAGACCTCCGCTAGTGAAAGTTCCGATAGACCTCTCTCCCAGGTATCGAGAGGAGACAAAGAGACAGGCGTTGCATCTTCAAGTTTCTCTGTTGTTGGAGAAGGGGGCTGTGGTGAAAGTCTCGGACCTTCAATCCCCTGGTTTTTACAACCGTCTCTTCCTGGTTCCGAAGAACACAGGAGGTTGGAGGCCAGTGCTGGATGTAAGTGCTCTCAACGTGTTTGTTGTTAAAACAAAATTCACGATGGAGACCACCAAATCCGTTTTAGCAGCGGTCAGAGAGGGCGACTGGATGGTCTCTCTCGACCTGCAGGATGCGTACTTCCACATTCCGCTACATCCAAACTCTCAACATTATCTGAGGTTTGTGTACAGGAAGGTGGTGTATCAATTCCGAGCACTGTGCTTCGGCCTCAGCCCTGCTCCTCTTGTTTTTACAAGGCTCATGTGGAATGTAGCGAAGTTCCTACATTTGTCGGGGATCAGAGCCTCCCTTTATTTGGACGACTGGTTACTCAGGGCGTCGTCCCTTCATCGCTGTCTGGAGGACCTCAAATGGACTTTGGACCTGGCCAAAGAGTTAGGTCTCCTGGTGAACATGGAGAAGTCGCAACTGACTCCATCCCAGACCATTCTTTATTTGGGGATGGAGATACAGTCGAGTTTTTCGGGCTTTTCCGTCTTCCACCAGGATGGAGCAGGCTTTGCTCAAAGTCCGTCTCTTGCAAGAGAAAAGCAGTTGCTCTGTGAGAGTTTGGATGAGTCTCCTAGGGACTCTTTCGTCGCTGGAACAGTTTATCTCTCTAGGGAGACTCAACCTGCGCCCTCTCCAGTTTCACCTAAACCACCATTGGAACAAGGAGAAGGGTTTAGAGACGATCTCTATTCCAATCTCCGATTCAGTCAAGACTTGTCTAGCTTGGTGGGACAGCAACATAAGACTTTGGGAAGGTCTTTCTCTTGCAATCAAGAACCCAAACCATGTGTTGTTTTCAGACGCGTCGGATTTGGGTTGGGGAGCGACACTGGACAATCTAGAGTGCTCAGGTCTTTGGTCCGTAGACCAGAGGAGTCTTCACATAAACTGCAAAGAGCTTTTAGCAGTCCATCTAGCGTTAAGGAGTTATGAGAGTCTGGTTCGAAACAAAGTAGTGGAGGTGAATGCAGACAATACCACGACCTTGGCATACATCTCGAAGCAAGGAGGCACTCACTCCCATTCCCTTTTCGTCATCGCAAGGGACCTTCTCACTTGGTCAAAAGATCGAGACATCTCTCTTTTGACGAGATTCGTTCAAGGGGAGTTGAATGTCTTAGCGGACTGTCTCAGCCGAAGAGGACAGGTGATTCCTACAGAGTGGACGCTGCACAAGGATGTGTGCGAAAGACTATGGATGACTTGGGGTCGACCCACCATCGATCTCTTTGCGACCTCTTTGACAAAGAGTCTCCCGACTTATTGCTCTCCTGTTCCAGATCCAGAGGCGGCCCACATAGACGCATTCCTTCTGGACTGGTCTCACCTAGACATCTATGCCTTTCCACCGTTCAAGATCCTAAACAAGGTGCTTCAGAAGTTCGCCTCTCACGAAGGGACAAGGTTGACGTTGGTTGCTCCCCTCTGGCCCGCGAGAGAGTGGTTCACAGAGGTACTTCTATGGCTAGTAGACATTTCAAGAAGTCTACCGTTGCGGATGGATCTCCTGCGTCAGCCTCACGTAAAGAGATTTCATCAAAGCCTCCCCGCGCTTCGTCTAACTGCCTTCAGACTATCGAAAGACTCTCTAGAGCTCGAGGGTTTTCGAAGGAGGCAGCTAGAGCGATCGCGAGGGCTAGAAGATCCTCTACCATCAGGATTTATCAATCTAAATGGGAGGTATTTAGAGACTGGTGCAAGTCCTCCTCTATTTCCTCTTCCAGTACCTCTGTAGCGCAGATTGCAGATTTTCTGCTTTATCTGAGAAACGGTCGCTCCCTTTCTGCGTCTACCATTAAAGGCTACAGAAGCATGTTAGCTTCTGTTTTCAGGCATAGAAATTTGGATCTATCTAATAACAAAGATTTTCAAGACCTTCTTAAGTCTTTCGAGACTTCCAAGGAGCGTCATATTTCTACTCCTGCTTGGAACTTGGACGTGGTCCTGCAGTTCCTTATGTCAGACAGGTTTGAACCGTTAAATTCAGCCTCCCTGAAGGATCTTACCCTCAAGACACTTTTCTTGGTGAGCTTGGCTTCTGCGAAAAGGGTTAGTGAGATAAATGCTTTTAGCAAGTATATCGGCTTCTCCGCTAATAAAGCAGTATGTTCTCTTCAACTTGGTTTCTTGGCCAAAAATGAACTTCCGTCTCATCCATGGCCTAAATCATTTGAACTTCCCAGTCTATCTGAGATTGTTGGGAATGAAGGTGAAAGAGTGCTGTGCCCTGTTAGAGCTCTTAAAATTTTATTTATCTAGAACTAAACCGCTGCGAGGTTTTTCAGAGGCTTTATGGTGCTCCGTTAAAAAGCCCTCTTTGCCCATGTCGAAGAATGGGTTTTCTTATTTTATTAGACTATTGATTAGAGAGGCACACTCCCATTTAAATGAGAAGGATCGTAATTTGCTTAAAGTTAAGGCTCATGAAGTTAGAGCGGTAGCAACTTCAGTAGCGTTTAAACAAAATAGATCCCTTAGAAGTATTATGGACGCGACCTTTTGGAGAAGCAAGTCGGTGTTCGCTTCATATACTGTACTTGAAAGATGTCCAGACTCTTTATGAGGACTGCTACACGTTGGGACCATTCGTAGTAGCGAGTGCAGTAGTGGGTGAAGGTTCTACCACTACATTCCCTTAATCCCAATATCCTTTTAATCTTCTCTTGAAATTTTTAATCTCGTTTTGGGTTGTACGGGAGACTAAGAAGTCTTTCGCAATCTTTTGATTTGGCGGGTGGTCAAAATATTGTTTCTTAAGAGCGCCCAGATTAAGGGTATTGATGAGGTCCTGTTGTAGGGGTGTTCACCCTGATTATAACAGCTCCTTTGAGTCTTTCAGCATCCTGAGAGGATCGCTGGGCTTCATAAGGATAGCTGACTAATGAGTCAGAGTATTCATCAGAGTCAGCTTCCTTATCAGGTACCTATACTTAAGTTTGTTTTTTGAATATTTGTCAAAAACTCTTGAGCATATACGCCTTTATTGTTTTAATACTGGTCTCTACCCACCACCATGAGTGTGAATCAGCTATTTATATATTCACCGGCTAAGTTTAATATTTAAAATTGATATTTTCAATTTAAAATAAATTTTTGAATATACTTACCCAGTGAATATATATAATCAAAGGCCCTCCCTTCCTCCCCGATAGAGACCCTACGGACTGAGAAGAACTGAATTGGTTGAGAAGTATATGCGGTATCTGGACGATAGTCGGCGCTGGTGGGCACACCCAGCAACCTTCATGGCAATCGCTCGCGAGTTTTTGGAATCTGTCGATCGTCGGAGATGTAAGCTATATATATATTCACCGGGTAAGTATATTCATAAATTTATTTTAAATTGAAAATATCATTTTAAAAAATGAGCTGTAGCATGCTGCAAGTGGTAATAGTAAAGTTTATCAATATTTTTAGTTTGCCTGGGTAAGGCTAAGGTTTTACTTTAGTATCTCAATTTTGTAAATTTGAACATAAATTTCAATACTGAAAATCCAATCTAAGACTAATTCTTTATTGACAAATGTCAAGGGGGCTGCTTTGGGACTAATTTCAAGATTCGGAAGAATTATAGAAAAGAATATGCCAAGAAGTATTGTTGTTACGTTGCATTTTTTCCCCCAAAAAAGAGTGTATGTTTTCTGTTAGAGAGATCCTCGTTCCATCAAGTCACAGATTTCCTCTAAAAAAAGTTTGTTCAAGTTGTATCTTATGAGGGTAAATATAATTTATTTCGGTTGAACTGGGTGAATTAGAATAAAATTATTTTCTTTTGTGTAAACGCCAATGAGAGGTAAGGGGCGGGGCTTAAGGTTTTGTCGAGTAGTGGTGTTCGATATGTATTCATTCTGGCGTTCAAACTTTGCACGGGAAAGTTTGAATTTTTAGGGTATTATCATATACTGTGATAACTGGTATCAAGTTTAGCGGTAACATGTTTTTGAGCATACATGTATATGACAAGCTGCTTGTCTAATGAAAACTTCAGAAGTTTTCAGATGTGGTTGATTATGGAATGTGGAATTAAAATTGTGTGGGAGTGACTTCCTGTAATGCAAGAACGCTAAATGCAAAAAATAAATATTATTTTGTTCTTTGGTTGTTTATTATTTCTTATTAAGTGGGATTACAAAAGAAATCCTTTTTTTTATTTTTTTTTTCTTTATAACTTTGTTCCTTATTTTTTTTTTTGTTAGTCATTACATCAATCACTACTGCTTTCATTCAATAAATGTTGAAATATTGGCCATGATTATTCTGTATGGAAATTATGAACATAATTTGGAAATGGTTATTAATTAGCCTGTATGGGTTTGGCTATTTAATCTTAAGGTTACCAACCTCAAAAAATAAGGAGTTTATTAATTTTTTGGAGGAAAAATTTTTTTGGGAAGGAAGTTGTCTAAAAAATTGATCACATTAGCTTTGCTAACAAAAAACTTAGATCATAGTAGTTTACGATTCTGCCTTGGGCTCACACACATTTGTATTTTTCAGAATCAAATAAAATCATGGAAGAGATGATATGACGGCAGAAAAATCCAATGATGCATCTGAGGAAGATGTGTTACCGCTGGAAGGGGACGAAGATATTTCTTGAATGAAGGACATTCTACTTCTTATCATTTAGCATTTAATTATAGGTATTTTTACTCCTAGTTTGTTTAGAGTTGAAGTAGTAACAGTTGTGCTGTACAGAAAGGCCTCAACTTAAAAACTTAATTTGTTCCAAGAAGCTGTTTGTACTTTATTTACTTTAACCCTTTTACCCCCAGGCTATTTGGAAATTTCCAACCCTTAACCCTTAGGGGGTTATTTTTTTCCCGGCACATTTTGCAGTATATATTTTTTTAAATTGCTCTAACAGCCTTAATTTTTGTCATAGAAAGGTCAGGTTGGTCTCATTCTCTTGGAAAATGCCTGAATTTTCTCAAAAAATTATCAAAAATATGGAAAAAAAAATTTTATAGCATTTTTTTGCAAGGACGTACCGGTACGTCCATGGGGGTAAAGGGATGGCTTTTGTGAAACGTACCAGTACGTCCTTTGGGGGTAAAAGGGTTAAGAGCTGCTTATCTGGTCCCATAAAGCAGGGGAACCCTACTCTTTACAGGACCTCCACGGTCGTTTTATGATGTTCATTTGAGATCATTTAACATTTCACAATGCTTATTGTTCGCTTACTCTTTGATCATCACTGTCAAAACACTCGCAGAATAAAAGTCTTCAGTTTCCCCTTAATATCTTTCAATTATTCGGATGTCTCGTGGAAGAATAAAAGTCTTCAGTTTCCCCTTAATATCTTTCAATTATTCGGATGTCTCGTGGAAGCCTGTTGTATAGCCCATATGCAAGTCGAATAGGGTTAACTTTTGGCTAAGGTTGGCCTAACCCGACTCCCATACTAATGACTTTCAGCTAAAAATGTCAATAAATAGTCAGGTTTCATATGAAATAGATATCAGATTATTACAAACATCTTTTGGATTACTTTATTAAATTATGATATTGTTTTGTTATAGTATTTCTTTATCTTTTCTATTTTCAGTTGGATTTTGTATCTCGGAATGTCTGTAAGTAGAGTGTTTTTAAGTTGGGGACCTTCTGTACCTCTTTGAGTAGTAAACCAACTCTGTAGGAGTCAAAATTGACTCGGGCCGATAAAGGTATAGGTGACTGGTTTCAGTTCCGGTTCCATCAGAATAAATGCTCACCAGAACGTCAGCCGGGCAAGCCCAACCCCCCCACTGTGGTGCCCTACCACAGCAGTGGCCTCCCCAGGAAACAGCTTAAACTCACGGTCCTGGGCGGGGATCGATCTCTTGCCATGCGAATGCTAGGCAAACACGTTACCACTGTACTAGCCAGGAGGCTAAATCTCCATCCCTTTAATAATTGTGGTGGCCAGGTGGTAGCGTCCTTGCCTGATGATTGCCAGACTGTGGTTCGAGTCCTCCTCAAACTTATTAGTTCCTTTGGTCGCTGCAACTTCACCATTCTTGTGTGTTAAGGATGGAGTGTTTGGGGGAGCCTATAGATCTATCTGATGAGTCATTAGCAGCCACTGCCTGGCCCTCCTTGATCTTAGCTTGGGTGGAGAGGGGGGCTTTGGGCGCTGGTCATATAATATATGGTCAGTCTCTAGGGCATTGTCCTGATTACTAGGGCAATGTTGCTGTCCCTTGACTCTGCCATTCATGAGCAACCTTTAAACTTCTTGAATATTGTCCATCTCATTTTGCAAGTTGAACCAGAAGTTACATTGCCAGAAATGTTTAAAGCGGGTTTTACACCACAACTTTCGTAGGCAAGCATTTAGAGATTTTAAAATCGGACATTTATTTACAGTATTAAAATAAAAGGGTCTCCATCATAATAAAATATAAATTTTAAGAAATAAAAATTAAGCCTATTTCATTGAACCACCAGTTACGTAGCGAGAAATGTTTAAATCGTGTTGTCCACCACAACTTTTAAAGGTTTAAAGGTCACTCATGAATGGCAGAGGTAAGGGACAGTGACATTGCCTTACCAATCAGGACAATGCCCTAGAGCCTAACCATATATTATATGATCAGCGCCCAAGCTATTTGGAAATTTCCAACCCTTAACCCTTAGGGGGTTATTTTTTTCCCGGCATATTTTGCAGTATATATTTTTTTAAATTGCTCTAACAGCCTTAATTTTTGTCATAACGAGGTCAGGTTGGTCTCATTCTCTTGGAAAATGCCTGAATTTTCTCAAAAAATTATCAAAAATATGGAAAAAAAAATTTTATAGCATTTTTTTGCAAGGACGTACCGGTACGTCCATGGGGGTAAAGGGATGGCTTTTGTGAAACGTACCAGTACGTCCTTTGGGGGTAAAAGGGTTAAGAGCTGCTTATCTGGTCCCATAAAGCAGGGGAACCCTACTCTTTACAGGACCTCCGCGGTCGTGTTATGATGTTCATTTGAGAGCATTTAACATTTCACAATGCTTATTGTTCGCTTTCTCTTTGATCATCACTGTCAAAACACTCGCAGAATAAAAGTCTTCAGTTTCCCCTTAGTATCTTTCAATTCTTCGGATGTCTCGTGGAAGCCCATGTGCAAGTCGAATAGGGTTAACTTTTGGCTTAGGTTGGCCTAACCCAACTCCCATACCAATGACTTAAAGGTAAAAAAGTCAACAACTTGTCAGGTTTCAGATGAAATAGATATCAGGTTATTACAAATATCATTTGGCTTACTCTATTGAATTATATGATATTGTTTCATTACAGTATTTCTTTATGTTATTTTCAGTTGGATTTTGTATCTCGTAATGTCTGTAAGTAGAGTTTTTAAGTTGGGGACCTTCTGTACCTCTTTGAATAGTAGAGCAGCTCTGTAGGAGTCAAAATTGACTCGTGGGGCCGGTAAAGGTATAGGTGACTGGTTTCAGTTCCGGTTCCATCAGAATAGATGCTCACCAGAACATCAGCCGGGCAAGCCCAACCCCCCACTGTGGTGCCCTACCACAGCAGTGGCCTCCCCAGGAAAAAGCTTAAACTCACGGTCCTGGGCAGGGATCGATCTCTTGCCATGCGAATGCTAGGCAAACACGTTACCACTGTACTAGCCAGGAGGCTAAATCTCCATCCCTTCAATAATTGTGGTGGCCGCATGATAGCGTCCTTGCCGGATGATTGCCAGACTGGGGTTCGAGTCCTGCTCAAACTTATTAGTTCCTTTGGTCGCTGCAACTTCGCCATTCTTGTGAGCTAAGGATGGGGGGTTTGTGGGAGCCTACAGGTCTATCTGCTGAGTCATCAGCAGCCACTGCCTGGCCCTCCTTGATCTTAGCTTGGGTGGAGAGGGGGCTTTGGGCGCTGGTCATATAATATATGGTCAGTCTCTAGGGCATTGTCGTGATTACTAGGGCAATGTCGCTGTCCCTTGCCTCTGCCATTCATGAGCGACCTTTAAACCTTTAAACTTCTTGAATATTGTCCATCTCATTTTGCAAGTTGAACCAGCAGTTACATATAGCCAGAAATGTTTAAAGCGGGTTGTACACCACAACTTTCGTAGGCAAGCGTTTAGAGATTTGAAAATAGGATATTTATTTACAGTATTAAAATAGAAGAGTCTATATCATAATACAATATAAATTTTAGAAATGAAAATTAAGACCATTTCATTGAACCACCAGTTACGTATCGAGAAACGTTTAAATCGGGTTGTCCACCACAACTTTTAAAAGGTTTTAAGGTCGCTCATGAATGGCAGAGGCAAGGGACAGTGACATTGCCCTGGCAATCAGGTTAATGACCTAGAGCCTGACCATATATTATATGATCAGCGCCCAAGCTAGGGCCAGGCAGTGGCTGCTGATGACTCAGCAGATAGACCTACATAAGCTCGCCCAAACCCCCCCAACCTTAGCTCACAAGGATGATAAGGCTGCAGACACTAATGGCACTAACGAGACTGAGCGGGACTCGAACCCAGACAGTGACGTTACCTATCAGGCCACAAAAACCCTAGTCAAGCACTTAGATTCGAAAGTAGGACGTGAACTTATAACATTAAAATATAAGGGTCTACATCATAATAAAATATAAATTTTTGAAATAAAAATTAAGACTATTTCATTGAAATTATAATTATCTATTAAGTCCAATCTTTCAAATTTATTCCCGAGGTCTGGACCTGACAACTCGGGGCTTGGCTACGCCTCTGTGAACCAGTGTCATTGATCTACTGTGGGTTATTTAGCTTTCATTTAGTGGTATGATAAGAAACGTGAATTTTCGTTACAAACGTCAAATCACTGGTTATCCATATTTGACAAAAACCATGTACTCGAAGGTTCTACTTTATAATTTATCTCTTTTTAAATACTCATAAACAGTATTTTGTTATTAAAATGCAACTTTCAAGTTTTTTTTTTATCACTAATATTAGTAGTTTATTATATTTGAGCAGATATGAATGATTCTGTTAATTTAATTCATGTTACCAAAAGTTAGTTTTCCTTACTAATATGGCAAAAAATTGGAGATAGAGTACAACATGAATATGTAAAAATGGAGTTTTTATGATAAAACAAAGTTTTATGAATACTTACCTGGCAGTTATATATATATCGCCGAGTCTCCTACTCCGGCAGAATTTAATCGAAAATCGCGGCAACCACCTTGTGGTGGTTGTGTGGTTAGATGGTTAACAACCCTTACAGGGTGGTACTTGGAATCATTCCCGTTTTCTGTTCCTCAGATTATCTCTGCTGGCCGGATCGACAACATCGTTGGTCTGCCATTTAGAGTTTTTCGGATCACTTTCCCTTCATCGCCTTTTTGGACTTCGTTTTTGAAGTACAACATGAATGAGTAAAATAAGAAACTCTGGACGTATTCTTTATTTATAATCGAAATCTGGTGTAGCCATTGCAGATATTACTGTAAATGAACAGATTGTACAATATAGTATTCATATTTTTTTCAATATTAATCTTACCCGATGATCATGTAGCTGTCAACTCCGTTGCCCGACAGAAATCTACGGTCGGGATACGCCAGCGATCGCTATCCAGGTGGGGGTGTACACAACAGCGCCATCTGTGAGTAGGTACTCAAGTACTTCTTGTCAACAAGAACTCAATTTTTCCTCTGCCGTGCCGCCGGCAAGACCTACTTGGATACGCTGTTGATTCTGGAGTTATTGTTCACGATTTGGTGATGTATTTGCTCTAGAGTTTAGCCTTCGCTATTCAGGAAGCTTTATCATTAGCTTAGCAAGCTTTTGGAATTAATTTGGATTAATTGTTAACGAACTTTGCTAGATTTTGGAATCCCCCCTTGACTACTTCTAAATTCAAGATGTCTGACCAGTCTCAAGTACCTAAGTACAGGCAGTGTAGCGTTAGGACTTGTACTAGGCGTCTTTCGAAGGCCTTTATAGATCCTCACACCGTATGTTCCAATTGTAGGGGTAAATCCTGTCAATTGGAAGATCGATGTGGGGAATGTGCTGGGCTTTCGGAATTCGATTTTAACGAATTCCTTAGATATGCACATAGGTTAGAGAAGGAGAGAAATAGGAGGAGTTCTTCTCGCTCTGTGGATTTTTCCTCTCCCCATGCCCCTCAACCTTTTCCTTCCCCTGTGGTGGTGACTCCCGAACCTGCTACGAGTGCTCAGCCTGGTATGGCGGATATGTTGCGTGCCATTCAGGCTCTCGGTGACAAAGTGGAGTCATTGGCTAATGACCGTAATCAGCTCTTGGCAGATGTCAGAGAGCTGAAAGCGAAGAGTGCAGTGGGAAGTGTTAGTGCTAGTGATGTGCATAGTGTCAGTGTCAGTGTTGCGCATGAGGGTACATCTGTGCGTGCCAGTCGTCCTCCCAGTCCGGGACCTCTTGCAAGCTCCCAAGCCCAGGGGAGAAGCAATGTCGAAGGACCAAAGGGTTCGGCAGGCCTTGATCGGCGCACGGATGTATCCTCAGTGGTTGCGGACGTATCTGTTAAGGATCGTCCCATCCACATACAGACGAATGAGCCCTTACATTCCTCGTCTGTGGAAGAAGTTTCCAGGAGGAAACGGTGGACCAAGGTCTCACGACCGCTCAAACGTAAGGTCCCTTCCGAGCGAGTCCAACGGCCCAGGTGTAGCCACTGGGTCAGTTCGGACTCGCCGCAGTCATCTGATGACTGCACACCTCCCAAGAGAGGTAGAGTGGTCCCTCAACAGGCTACTGCTCCGTCTGTTGTTGCTCCAACCACAGTAGACCCTAAGTGGTCCATGCTGCAGACTATGCAGTTTCAGCTTGCGGCATTCATGCAGGAGTATCATGCTGAGAAGGTTAACACTGCTCCTGTTAGCCTACAACCCGCCGAGGTTGTGCGCTCAGCAGATACTGCGGCTGCCTGCTCCCACACTCCACCTGTGAGAGCTCCACCACCGATGCGCAGTCCACCCTGCCAGACGCATGTTCTTGCTGCACCATCTGCTAACATGCGTGAGCTACCGCATCAGCAGTGGGAAGGTTCTGTAGAGCTGCCGGGTTCCAGCACTATGCGGCATTCTCCGCAGCCCATGCAGCATGCTCTGCATATACAGCATGCTCCGCATACCATGCAGCATGAGCCGCATACCTTACAGCATGCTCCGCATACCATACCGCATGCTCCTCAACCCACCGCAGCCCCTCCCACACACCAGCCCTCTGCTTTTGTTGTTGCCAGCTCGCAGACCGACCAGCAGCGGCATGATGTTGGATCCGCAGGTACGCATGCACCCGTACTGCCGGATTCAGCCGTTCAGCTTTCTGCTCTACCTTTGCCACTTACAACTCAGCTTTCGGATGATGGTGTATCGGATGACGAAGCTGCACATCTGGATGAACCTCACTCTGATTTTGAAGGGCCCAAGTCTACGCCTCCCTCCTTAGACTTTCGTAAAGTCCTTGCCTTGTTCAGGGACTTGTATCCTGAGCAGTTTGTGTCTGCAACCCCTCGTTCTCCTCCCTCCGAGTTTGCTCTGGGCATGCAGTCTGCTGCGCCTGCCTTCACCAAGCTTGTTCTCGCCAGATCATCTAAGAGAGCTTTGAGGGTTATGGGAGAGTGGTTGCACTCCAAGAAGCAGCTGGGAAAGACTTCTTTCGTCTTTCCGCCTACCAAGCTTGCTTCTAAGTCGAGCGTCTGGTATGCCACGGGAGAGGAACCCGGCTTGGGAGTTCCTGCCTCTGCCCAGGGCGACTTCTCAAGTCTGGTTGACTCTCCCCGCAGGTTGGCTATGAGACGTTCGAAGATCTGCTGGTCCTTTTCTGATTTAGATCATCTGTTGAAGGGAGTCTTTCGTGCCTTCGAGATATTCAACTTCCTCGATTGGTGTTTGGGAGCCTTAAGCAGGAAGACTTCCCCTTCAGATAAGGACTCGGCCATGCTGATCATGTCTAGCATGGACAAAGCAATTCGGGATGGGTCGGGTGAACTTGCGGCTTCGTATGTGTCAGGAGTTCTTAAGAAGAGAGAACATCTTTGCTCCTTCTTATCGGCTGGTATCACTCCTTGCCAGAAGTCAGAGTTGCTGTTTGCTCCTCTCTCCAAGTGTCTGTTTCCGGAGGAGCTGATTAAGGGGATGGCTGCCTCGCTTATCCAGAAGGATACTCATGATCTTATGGCATCTTCTGCACGTAAGGCTAAAACCTTACCTTCCGTGCCCAGACCCTTCCGCCCTGCAGCAGTTGACACACCTGCATCTAGGTTCATCCCGCCCTTTCGTGGCAGAGCCTCCAGCAGAGGAGGTACCCGTGCAGACAGTCACCGTGGCAAGTCCAAGAAGGGTTCCAAGTCCGCAAAAGGCAAGTTCTGACTGCCTTCCTCTCCAGACAGCAGTAGGAGCCAAACTCAAGACCTTCTGGCAAGCTTGGGAGAGCAGAGGTGCAGACGCTCAGTCTGTGAAGTGGCTAAGGGAGGGATACAGAATTCCGTTCTGCCGCAGTCCCCCTCTAGCTACGTCTCCCATCAACCTCTCTCCCAACTACAAGGAGAAGGACAAGAGGCTAGCGTTGCAACAAGAGGTGTCGCTCTTGCTACAAAAGGAAGCGGTGGTCATAGTCCGGGATCATCAATCCCCGGGCTTTTACAACCGTCTCTTCCTGGTGGCCAAGAAGACAGGAGGTTGGAGACCGGTGCTGGACGTCAGTGCTCTCAATGCTTTTGTCACCAAGCAGACGTTCACGATGGAGACGACGAAGTCGGTCCTAGCAGCGGTCAGGCAGGAGGACTGGATGGTCTCGTTAGACCTGAAAGACGCGTACTTTCACGTCCCCATCCATCCAGACTCCCAACCTTTCCTAAGGTTCGTCTTTGGAAAGGTTGTGTACCAGTTCCAAGCCCTGTGCTTTGGCCTAAGCACGGCACCTCTTGTGTTTACCAGACTGATGAGGAATATTGCGAAATTCCTTCACTTGGCAGACATCAGAGCCTCCCTCTATTTAGACGACTGGCTTTTAAGAGCTCCAACAAGTCGTCGCTGTCTGGAGAATCTCAGATGGACTATGGATCTGACCAAGGAACTGGGCCTCCTGGTCAATATAGAGAAGTCCCAGCTCGTCCCATCCCAGACCATTGTCTACCTGGGTATGGAGATTCAGAGTCGAGCTTTTCGGGCTTTTCCGTCGGCCCCAAGGATCAATCAAGCCCTAGAATGCATCCAGAGCATGCTGAGAAGGAACCGATGTTCAGTCAGGCAGTGGATGAGTCTAACAGGGACACTTTCATCGCTGGCCCTGTTCATCGAGTTAGGGAGACTCCACCTCCGCCCCCTTCAGTATCATCTAGCTGCTCACTGGATAAAGGACATGACGCTAGAGACGGTCTCAGTTCCTGTTTCCGAAGAGATGAGGTCTACTCTAACGTGGTGGAAGAACAGCATTCTTCTCAAGGAAGGTCTACCATTGGCTGTTCAGACCCCCGACCACCGTCTCTTCTCGGACGCATCGGACACGGGCTGGGGTGCGACACTGGACGGACAGGAATGCTCGGGCACATGGAATCAGGAGCAAAGGACACTTCACATCAATTGCAAGGAGTTGTTGGCGGTTCATCTGGCCTTGATAAACTTCAAGTCCCTCCAGCTAAACAAGGTGGTGGAGGTGAACTCCGACAACACCACAGCCTTGGCTTACATCTCCAAGCAGGGAGGGACTCATTCGAGGAAGTTGTTCGAGATCGCAAGGGACCTCCTCATTTGGTCAAAAGATCGAAAGCTTTCGCTGGTAACGAGGTTCATTCAGGGCGATATGAATGTCATGGCAGATCGCCTCAGCCGGAAGGGTCAGGTCATCCCCACAGAGTGGACCCTTCACAAGAATGTTTGCAGCAGACTATGGGCCCTGTGGGGTCAGCCAACCATAGATCTATTCGCTACCTCGATGACCAAGAGGCTCCCGATGTATTGTTCTCCGATTCCAGACCCAGCAGCAGTTCACGTGGATGCCTTTCTGCTGGATTGGTCCCATCTCGACCTGTATGCGTTCCCGCCGTTCAAGATTGTCAACAGGGTACTTCAGAAGTTCGCCTCTCACAAAGGGACACGGCTGACGTTGGTTGCTCCCCTCTGGCCCGCGAGAGAATGGTTCACCGAGGTACTGCAATGGCTAGTCGACGTTCCCAGGACTCTTCCTCTAAGAGTGGACCTTCTGCGTCAACCTCACGTAAAGAAGGTACACCCAAACCTCCATGCTCTTCGTCTGACTGCCTTCAGACTATCGAAAGACTCTCAAGAGCTAGAGGCTTTTCGAAGGAGGCAGCCAGAGCGATTGCCAGAGCAAGGAGGACATCCACTCTCAGAGTCTATCAGTCTAAATGGGAAGTCTTCCGAAGCTGGTGCAAGGCCAATGCAGTTTCCTCAACCAGTACCACTGTAACCCAGATTGCTGACTTCCTGTTACATCTAAGGAACGTAAGATCCCTATCAGCTCCTACGATCAAGGGTTACAGAAGTATGTTGGCAGCGGTATTCCGCCACAGAGGCTTGGATCTTTCCACCAACAAAGATCTACAGGACCTCCTTAGGTCTTTTGAGACCTCAAAGGAACGTCGGTTGTCCACTCCAGGCTGGAATCTAGACGTGGTTTTAAGGTTCCTAATGTCATCAAGATTTGAACCGCTCCAATCAGCCTCTTTTAAGGACCTCACATTAAAAACTCTTTTCCTCGTGTGCTTAGCAACAGCTAAAAGAGTAAGTGAGATCCACGCCTTCAGCAGGAACATAGTTTTCACATCTGAAACGGCTACATGTTCCTTGCAGCTCGGTTTTTTGGCTAAAAACGAGCTTCCTTCCCGTCCTTGGCCTAAGTCGTTCGAGATCCCAAGCCTGTCCAACTTGGTGGGGAACGAACTAGAGAGAGTACTTTGCCCAGTTAGAGCTCTTAGGTACTATTTAAGAAGGTCAAAGCCATTACGAGGACAATCAGAAGCTTTATGGTGTGCTATCAAGAAGCCTTCTCTACCGATGTCTAAGAACGCAGTTTCTTACTACATCAGGCTTCTGATTAGAGAAGCACATTCTCATCTGAAGGAAGAAGACCTTGCTTTGCTGAAAGTAAGGACACATGAAGTGAGAGCTGTTGCTACTTCAGTGGCCTTCAAACAGAACCGTTCTCTGCAGAGTGTTATGGATGCAACCTATTGGAGAAGCAAGTCAGTGTTCGCATCATTCTATCTCAAAGATGTCCAGTCTCTTTACGAGAACTGCTACACCCTGGGACCATTCGTAGCAGCGAGTGCAGTAGTAGGTGAGGGCTCAGCCACTACATTCCCATAATCCCATAACCTTTTTAACCTTTCTCTTGAATACTTTTTATTGTTGTTCTTTTGGTTGTACGGTCGGCTAAGAAGCCTTCCGCATCCTGGTTGATTTGGCGGGTGGTCAAATTCTTTCTTGAGAAGCGCCTAGGTTAGAGGTTGTGATGAGGTCCTTTAGTATGGGTTGCAGCCCTTTATACTTCAGCACCTAGGAGTCGTTCAGCATCCTAAGAGGACCGCTAGGCTCAGTAAGGAAGACGTACTTAAAAAAGGCAGAGTAATAGTTCAAGTCGACTTCCTTACCAGGTACTTATTTATTTTATGTTTGTTATTTTGAATAACTGATAAAATGAAATACGGGATACTTAGCTTCTTTGTTAACATGTATGCTGGTCTCCACCCACCACCCTGGGTGTGAATCAGCTACATGATCATCGGGTAAGATTAATATTGAAAAATGTTATTTTCATTAGTAAAATAAATTTTTGAATATACTTACCCGATGATCATGAATTAAAGAACCCGCCCTTCCTCCCCATAGAGAACCAGTGGACCGAGGAGAAAATTGAGTTCTTGTTGACAAGAAGTACTTGAGTACCTACTCACAGATGGCGCTGTTGTGTACACCCCCACCTGGATAGCGATCGCTGGCGTATCCCGACCGTAGATTTCTGTCGGGCAACGGAGTTGACAGCTACATGATCATCGGGTAAGTATATTCAAAAATTTATTTTACTAATGAAAATAACATTTTTCCTATATCGTCACCCTCATAAACTAACTGCCTAAGTAATTTTCTCCTTGTTGGGAAATCAAAAAACCTTCTCATTTCCTAATTCTTTATATCATTGTGTTGAGTTTCAATTAACAAATTCTATTTCACAAATTCTTCTGTTAAGAATTTGTGAATTGAAACTCAAGACAATGATATAAAGAATTAGGAAATGAGAAGGTTTTTTTTTTTTGATTTCCCAACAAGTGGAGAAAATGACTTAGGCAGTTAGTTTATGAGGGTGACGATATATGACATAAAATTGGATAGTACAACATAAATGAGTAAAATGAGAAAAACTGGACGTATTCTTTATTTATAATCGAAATCTGGTGTAGCCATTGCAGATATTACTGTAAATGAACAGATTGTACAATACACTATTCATATTTATTAAGCAATACCCAAATGCATCAGAAGACAGGTATATCCTTTGGGTTTTTCAAAGTTTCACCCTTTTCAAATTCTATAACTTTATAAAATGTTGCCACAAAATTTCATGGAATATTCTTATCAGTCTTTTTAAGAATGTTAAACTTACTAAAGGCACTCGATTCATATGAAAAAATGTCCATTTCTTTGTAGAACATTTATATCTGTAAAAGTTCTACACATGGAATTTTGTATCGACAAAGTTTCTACACATGAAATTGTGTATCGACAAAGTTTCTACACATGAAATTTTGTATCTGTAAAGATTCTCCACAGGAAACTTTGTATCTATAAAGTTTCTACACGAAATTTTGTATCTGTAAAGTTTCTACACATGAAACTTTGTATCTATAAAGTTTCTACACGAAATTTTGTATCTATAAAGTTTCTACACATGAAACTTTGTATCGACAAAGTTTCTACACATGAAATTTTGTATCTATAAAGTTTCTACAAATGAAATTTTGTATCTGCAAAGTTTCTACACATGAAATTTTAAAGAAGAATCTAGAGAGAACTGTAAAGACTTATTTGCCTGCATTGGATTTATATATCAAGACTCTGAAATTCTGAAAGTCACAGTCGACCTACTCCAAACCTTTGGGATTCCGATGTTGTCTTCCCAACTGTAAAGAATTTTGGCTTCAAGACATTAACCCTTTTACCCCCAGGCTATTTGGAAATTTCCAACCCTTAACCCCCAGGGGTTAATTTTTTTCAAGCACATTTTGTAGTATATTTTTTAAAAATTGCTCTAACAGCCTTAATTTTCGTCACAGAAAGGTCACGTTGGTCTCATTCTCTTGGAAAATGCCTAAATTTTCTCAAAAAAATATAAAAAATATGAAAAATAAAAGTTTTTTATAGCATTTTTTTGCAAGGACGTACCAGTACGTCCATGGGGGTAAAGGGATGGCTTTTGTGAAACGTACCAGTACGTCCTTTTGGGGTAAAAGGGTTAAATATTACTATTGCAATTTATTAGCATCTACAAAGTATGTACAGAGATTCTGAACAGAGCCAAAAAAAAAACCCTCGCTGCTTGTGGCAACTTATGTGTGCGATTTACCAAAAATGCGGAAACTCCTGAGTTTGCATTGAACGACTTTCCACTGATAGTCTCTCCATTTATTCTATACCTATTAGATAAACAACAAATTTCACAGCCTTAAATGAACGGCAGGATATTTTTACTTAAACTGACATTTTAAAGTTTATGTTTTGACATTTTTTGGGCTTAGGCCATGTCGTGCTGATGGAAGTTCCTTCGTTGGTAGCTTCCTAAGTTATATGAAGCTACCAACGAAGGAACTTCCATCAGGACGACATGGCTCTTTCACCCAAAAATAGATTTTTCACTATGCTCAAAATCCGTTTTTTACCATATTACAAAATCAGTTAGGGGCATAACTCCTTGCCCTGTTATAAGATAGGTTGGGATTGTCATACAAGACACTTAAAAATAACAATTCCAAAACTGATGTTGAAGGCCTAGCGTGTGATTCAATTACTAACAAGATATTTAGGTCATAATATTATACTGTACCCTAGGAGTAAGTGGCAATGCATGGTAATATTATACTTGGAAAAACAAGTTTCTAAAGGCCTTATCTACCCTTTCATATAAAATCAGAGTTCTTTCTGATGTATTAAATGGATTGAGGTTTCAAAAGCAAGATTTGCTAATATATTTATATCGTCATCTGCAAGAGGTCTCGGAAATACTGTAAAATAAGTAGGACTAAATTTGATGAATTACCCAGCTGTCAGAGTTTACGGAAATGATTTCAGCCGATAACCAACGATACACAAACCACCTGAATAGTATTTGAATAACAGCCCTAATATATACATTGAATAAATAACCATCTTTGAGAGCCCTAAGGTATGTGGCAAAATAGAATCGGGAGGAATGTAATCTTAAATAACCTTCTGTGAGAGCTTAAAAGATATGTGGCAAAATGGAATCGGGAGAAATGTAATATGAACAAATAACCTTCTGTGAGAGCCTAAAAGTTATGTGGCAAAATGGAATCAGGAGGAATGTAATCTTAAATAACCTTCTGTGAGAGCTTAAAAGATATGTGGCAAAATGGAATTGGGAGGAATGTAATTTGAATAAATAACCATCTTTGAGAGCTTAAAAGGTATGTGGCAAAATGGAATCAAGAGGAATGTAATCTGAATAAATAACCTGTGAGAGCCTAAAAGGTATGTGGCAAAATGGAATCGGGAGGAATGTAATCTAAGTAAATAACTCCTTCTGTGAGGGCCGAAAAGGTATGTGGAAAAATGGAATCAGGAGAAATGTAATCTGAATGAGCAAAATGGAATCAGGAGAAATGTAATCTGAATGAAATTTAAATGCAAATGGAAGAGAAAAGATTAAGGCTGAAGTGCCTGAGGAATGACTAATGATACGAGAAAGGTTGAAGGTATAAAAAATAGAGAAAAATAAAAAAGAATTGTTATAAATAGTATGCAGCTGTGAATTCAGTATTATGAAAATCCTCTGACAGGAGAAAAGGAACAGGGTTAGGAATATATTAGTGTAACAGAAGTGCCAATGAGCGTGACCTCTGAAGCGGGGTGTACGAGTCGATTATTCTTTAGCTTGCTGGAATATATGGAAATCCATAAAGATGAGGACTATAAAGGTTTAAAGGCCACTCCTCAATGGCAGAGCAAGGGACAGTGACATTGCCCTATCAAGCAAGATAATGCCCTAGAGACTGACCATATATATACATATGATCAGTGCCCAAGCCCCCTCTCCACCCAAGCTAGTCCCAAGAGGGCCACGCAATGGCTGCTGATGACTCGGAAGACAGACCTATAGGCTCCCACAACCCCCCCCCCCCATCCTTAGCTCGCAAGGATGGGGAGGTTGCAGCAACCAAAGGAACTAAAGAGTTTGAGCGGGACTCGAACCTCGGTCTGGTAATCGCCAGTCAGGGACATTACCTTATAGTTCACCACAACCCTAAGTAAGGAAAAATAGCTTAATGGTACTGGTTTACTAAGGAACGGTATTCCCTGTTATGCAGAAATTGAAGATATAAACCATATTGAGCAAGCTATAAAGAAAAAATTACTGATGGGAGGGCGAGAAAAATTCAAAATCCATGACAGCCTCTATGTCTGGCAGATAAACCAGAAGTAATCTTCACGATAAACAACTGCGGGGAAAACTACCTTGCCAAGAAGAGCTTATACTACTAACTAGTTGAACATAAGAGCTCCTATCACATATTACCATGAAGAATTGCATGGGCAATACAGAGGCCGAGGGTACAAGGAGACCCAATGATCTACTTATTGTATAACATCAGCTCTAAATGTGAGGCAATGATGGCTATATCAAGAATTTTTGATAAATGTAATCTCCAACAAGCAATGAAGTACAAGATGACCTAGTGTTAATAGCAGAATTTAATGGAGATGTAGTGGATGTATTTTAAAGAAATGGTTTACCGAAATTACAGACGGAAAGTTACTATTGAGAGCAAAGAAAAAAAGCCCAATCGGTAAATTGCCTTGCGATTATTTTGGGAAAGGCATCAGGTGAACCGTTAGCTTTGCTGTGTACTCTAATGTAAGAGATGGTGTTGCGAGATATTTACAAACTATACAGGAAGTATTAAAGAAAAATCCCCCCCTCCCCTTTTTTTTTATGTCGGCTGCCCCCTAAAATTGGGAGAAGTGCCGTGGTAGACAGATAGATACACTGAGTAGAACCGGATGGATGAAACGTGACATAAGAACACTTTTGAGAGAAAGGGGGCCAGGTCTTGGAAGAGGTGGAACGCTGAAAAGTAAAGGGGAATCTGCGGCACATATAAAATACAGATGCCTTGACTAACTGAATATGATCCTATTAGTAACATATACATACATATACCAAGGCACTTCCCCCAATTTTGGGGGGTAGCCGACATCAACAAATGAAACAAAACAAAAAGGGGACCTCTACCCTCTACGTTCCTCCAGCCTAACAAGGGACTCAACCGAGTTCAGCTGGTACTGCAAGGGTGCCACAGCCCACCCTCCCCCATTATCCTATTAGTAATAGTTACATAAATAAATAGCAAAGACTTGCAATGGTCTCTTTGCTTCATTATAGTTTCAGTAATTACTAGAAATGTTTCATTTTTTAAACAGTAGAATCTGTTAACTTTATAAAGTGGATAATAGAATTAAAAGCATAAATGAAGAAGACGATCATTTGGATAAAAAGACAACCTCTGACTTTTCTTCCCAAGTAATTGAATAGTGTACAATAATACTAAGCTTGTTTTCCTACACACTAATCCTTGGGATTAATTCCAGTGTGGTAGCTTAATACCCCCTGCAACTTCTTTCTTTTACGTCTAAAGTAGTCGAGTCTTTGAGGGCGCCGAAACCTTACAAGAAAATTCTTAAGTAATTATACCGAATGATAAAGAACTCGTTCCCCTTGAAGACGGGCTGACAAGAAACGTGTAACTAACAAAATTTACATTATATTAACAGGCACATAACAGTAATCAAGTCTTTGAAGGTGCCGAAACCTTACAAGAACATTCTTACATAATTATACCGAATGATAAGAACTCATTCCCCTTAAAGACGGGCCGACAAGAAAGGTGTAACTAACAAAATTTACATTATATTAACAGTCATATAACAGTAATCAAGTCTTGAAGGTGCCGAAACCTTACCAGAACATTCTTACATAATTCTACCGAATAATAAGAACTCGTTCCCCTTGAAAACAGGCCGACAAGAAACGTGTAACTAACAAAATTTACATTATATTAACAGGCACATAACAATAATCAAGCCTTTGAAGGTGCCGAAACCTTACAAGAACATTCTTACATAATCATACCGAATAATAAGAACTCATTCCCCTTGAAGACGGGCTGACAAGAAAGGTGTAACTAACAAAATTTACATTATATTAACAGGCACATAACAGTAATCAAGTCTTTGAAGGTGCCGAAACCTTACAAGAAAATTCTTAAGTAATTATACCGAATGATAAAGAACTCATTCCCCTTGAAGACGGGCTGACAAGAAAGGTGTAACTAACAAAATTTACATTATATTAACAGGCACATAACAGTAATCAAGTCTTTGAAGGTGCCGAAACCTTACAAGAACATTCTTAAGTAATTATACCGAATGATAAAGAAATTGTTTCTCTTCAAAACAGGCTGACAAGAAACATGAGTAACTAACAAAGTTTACCTAATATTAAGACATAACAACTTGGAATGTGGATGAAATACACAACAAAATTGGCGTATGAATGATCCTGAAAACTTTTTAAGCAACAGGATTACTTCAACGTATTACATAAGTCTTTACACACACACACACACAGTACCATTTGATCTTTTAAGTAAACAAGATAAAATTATGAATATAAATTCAAATGGCATTCAAAATCATTCTCACTTAAATAAAATGAACACAAAAGATAGATTACAATCTAAGATGACCTCACAACCATGGCAAGATAATAAAGTAATGTTCGACTGAAATGATAAATACAGAAGTTCCTCAACTTATAAACAGAACCCATTATAGTCAATTTCTTTTAGCGATGCAGAGTTGCACCGACTCGCAGCGGTGCCTTTTTAGCTCGGAAAAGTTTCCCGATCGCTGATTAGTTGGACGAGATAATTCTAACCAATCAGCGATCAGGAAACTTTTCCGAGCTAAAAAGGCACCGCTGCGAGTCGGTGCAAATCTGCCTTGATAAAAGAAATGGACTATAGTTTGTGAGTCGAATTTAGTTCAAATTTGGTCTAGGGTAGGGCTAACATGAATCCAAGGCCTGTGATTTCCAGCTAACAAATGTCAACAAATAGGTTTCTTAACCCTTTTACCCCCAAAGGACGTACTGGTACGTTTCACAAAACTCATCCCTTTACCCCCATGGACGTACCGGTACGTCCTTGCAAAAAAATGCTATAAAAATTTTTGTTTTCATATTTTTGATAATTTTTTGAGAAAATTCAGGCATTTTCCAAGAGAATGAGACCAACCTGACCTCTCTATGACAAAATTTAAGGCTGTTAGAGCAAATAAAAAAAAATATACTGCAAAATGTGCTGGGGAAAAAATAACCTCTTGGGGGTTAAGGGTTGGAAATTTCCAAATAGCCTGGGGGTAAAAGGGATATAAAATAGATTTAAGGTAAAATCTCAATTTGCTTACAATATTAGAGGATATAATTTTGTTTCATTACATTATTTCTTCATCTTATCTTCGTTATTCTCAGTTGGGATTTGCGTTCGCATCTCCGAATGTTTGTAGGTCATGTTTGAAAGTTGGGAACCTTCTGTAAACACAATTGTTAAAACATAGGATTCACAAATGGACCATTAATCATAGAGACCTTGCAAGCAATTAACCCTTTTCCCCCTAGGCTATTTGGAAATTTCCAACCCTTAACCCCCAGGGGGTTATTTTTTTCCCAGCACATTTTGCAGTATATTTTTTTTAAATTGCTCTAACTGGCTTAATTTTTGTCATAGAGAGGTCAGGTTGGTCTCATTCTCTTGGAAAATGCCTGAATTTTCTCAAATTATAAGAAATATGAAAAAAAAAAAAATTTTATAGCATTTTTTTGCAAGGACGTACCGGTACGTCCATGGGGGTAAAGGGATGGCTTTTGTGAAACGTACCAGTACGTCCTTTGGGGGTAAAAGGAGTAATGAGAATGAAGACAGAAAAGGGATTTTGACGAAGGAAAAATCTATTTCTGGGCGAGGAACCTGTGTCGCCCAGTGAAATGCTCCTTAAAGCACCATTTCTATCCTTAAAGCACCATTTCTAAGGTATAAATACTGCTAAATATACCAGAGAAAAAAGATGCATGGAATACTAGGAATATATCCAGCTCGCTCACCCATAAAGGGTGTCGGTATTAAAACTGGGGCGAGTGATACCACTACCAGAGATCCCTTTCCAATTAGACTTCTCCCTCCTCAAAATCCCCCGTTACCACGAGGTGAAGACGGAAATATTATAATGAAAATATACTGAATTGTAAAATATTAAGTATTGCTGTGCAGTTACTCGCCCGGTTAAACTACGCACTGTCAAAATGTGTCGCTTCTCGATTATTTCCAAGGCAAAATGAACGGCTGGGAATCACCAGCATCGAAATACTGTACATAACAAATGATCACGGTCATTGAACGTTCATGAAGTGGCAAATCACTGGCATCGAAATACTGTACATAACAAATGATCACAGTCATTGAACGTTCATGAAGTGGCAAATCACCAGCATCGAAATACTGTATACAGTATAACAAATGATCACAGTCATTGAACGTTCATGAAGTGGCAAATCACCAGCATCGAAATACTGTATATAACAAATGATCACGGTCATTGAACGTTCATGAAGTGGCAAATCACCGGCATCGAAATACTGTACATAACAAATGATCACAGTCATTGAACGTTCATGAAGTGGCAAATCACCAGCATCGAAATACTGTATACAGTATAACAAATGATCACGGTCATTGAACGTTCATGAAGTGGCAAATCACCAGCATCGAAATACTGTATATAACAAATGATCACGGTCATTGAACGTTCATGAAGTGGCAAATCACCAGCATCGAAATACTGTACATAACAAATGATCACAGTCATTGAACGTTCATGAAGTGGCAAATCACCAGCATCGAAATACTGTATATGACAAATGATCGCAGTCATTGAACGTTCATGAAGTGGCAAATCACCAGCATCGAAATACTGTATATGACAAATGATCACAGTCATTGAACGTTCATGAAGTGGCAAATCACCAGCATCGAAATACTGTACATAAGAAATGATCACAGTCATTGAACGTTCATGAAGCGGCAAATCTCTGAAGTTTTCATAATGGCCTCCAAAATAATTCTAAACAAATCCAGTAAAATTCTAGATCTGATAAAATGCACACACTCATAACCTTTTCAACTATATTGCTTTAAGGTGACGAACTTTATTGATATTGTTGCAAATATGATGAAACATGCTAACAAGAACACTATTAATAACAATTATTAAAGCACTTAATTTCCTGGATATTATCCCTTTTACCCCCAAGGTAAGGTTAAATTTCAAGCACATTTTGCTATATATATATTTTTTTAAATTGCTCTAACAGCCTTAATTTTTGTCATAGAGAGGTCAGGTTGGTCTCATTCTTTTGGAAAATGCCGGAAGTTTCTCATAAAGTTATCAAAAACATGTAAATAACAGTGTTTTGCAAGAACGTACCGGTACGTCCTTTGGGGGCGAAAGGGTTATATATATTCAGATAGAAATAACAAAGTGATTAACGACATCAGAGAACTTATCTGTCCTACGTAGGCACGTACATTACCTGATACAGTCAAAATACAGTACATAATATATGTCACAGATGAGATACTTTATACAACTAACTATTGGGTTCAGATAGAATCAGCAGAGTATAACAAAATGTAAAGATCTCTTCCGGTCAATAAATAACATCACATTATATTGTAGTAACTTAAACAAGTAAATTTGTGCAAGCATATGGATGTAGTGATATTTCTTTAGTATATTCTAAATAAAATATAACAGTGAAAGTACTACTAAATATTTCTAATTTATTTTTTATGTTCATGATTAGCTACCATAAGTAAAAATTGATATTTTTTATCAATTTCCATTGTCATGAGTTTATGAGAAGTGAGAAGAAGCTACACTTTGAAGTCAGAAAAGAAGAAATTTCACTTTGAAGTCTTAAGAGAAGAAACTTCAATTTGAAGTCAGAAGAGAAGAAACTTCACTTTGAAGTCAGAAAAGAAGAAATTTCACTTTGAAGTCTTAAGAGAAGAAAATTCACTTTGAAGTCTTGAGAGAAGAAACTTCACTTTGAAGTCTTGAGAGAAGAAACTTCACTTTGAAGTCAGAAGAGAAGAAAATTCACTTTGAAGTTTCAAGAGAAGAAACTTCACTTTGAAGTCTTAAGAGAGGAAACATCACTTTGAAGTCTTAAGAGAAGAAACTTCATTTTGAAGTCTTAAGAGAAGAAACTTCACTTTTAAGTCTAAAAAGAAGAAAATTCACTTTGAAGTCTAAATAGAAGAAACTTCACTTTGAAGTCTTAAGAGAAGGATAGAATAAAATTTTCCAATTCCTTCGAGCCTCTAGTGATACCAACCTTGATAAAATCACTGTTAAACTCTTGACCTTTTGCCAGAGAGCAATGATGTCTAGTCTTGTTTCGTAATGCAATAAACATAGAAATAAAGATAAATAGAAACTAAAAGGTGGTGGAAATAAAGTGCTGGAAGGGAGGCTGAGATGGTATGGACACCTGATGAGGAGAGATGAGGACCACGTTGGGAGACATACTATGGAGATGGAGGTTCACGGAAGAAGAAGAAGAGGGAGACCAAGAATGAGATGGAGGGGCTGTGTGAGAGGAGACTTACAGGAGAAGGGGATTGATGAGGCAGAAGCGCATAATAGAAAAAGATGGAAACGGCTCATCTGCAACGGCGACCCCATATAAAAATGGGAACCAGCTGGGAAGAAGAAGAAACTAAATATTTCCATTAGAAAGCTGAATAAATTGTCCACATAACAAATATGGTTACATGAACGGATTGACGTCACAATGCATCATCGGCTCCCCGGAGCTTCAAAGCATATGATTAACGGACAAGGAAATCACAAGATACATTCATTAAAGTTGGCTCATAACTTTGGTGATTGATACGAAAGCAAAACATGATACATCACCGGGGACATATTTTTCCTACTCACCACCTTCACTCGAAGAATAAAATAAATTGTAAAAGAACTTGCGTTGCTATCCACCTAAACTGTAATGCTAATTGTGCAAACAGCACTGAGAGTACTTTCCTATCACAGATAATATAAAAGATCGAGAAATTAAGTCATCATAATTCATTATGTCTCCTTAAAGCTTCAAACCTCTCTTGCAATCTCTTCCAGCTCCTGTGATTCTTCACGTGACTGGCAGCTTTTTTGACCAGTCTCACAAACTCTCCGACGTCAAATTCATAGTTTGTAAACTTTTCGTGGGCCCCTACGTCTGGATGCTTTCCCTGAAAAAGATGAACTGTAAATACCTCTTACATACATACATATACCAAGGCACTTCCTCCAATTTTGGAGAATAACCGACATCAACAAATGAAACAAAACAAAAAAGGGGACCTCTACTCTACGTTCCTCCCAGCCTAACAAGGGACTCAACCGAGTTCAGCTAGTACTGCTAGGGTACCACAGCCCACCCTCCCCTGTTATCCACCACAGATGAAGCTTCATAATGCTGAATCCCCTACTGCTGCTACCTCCGCGGTTATCTAAGGCATCAGAGGTAGCAGCTCTTATAAGAGCTCAATACCTGAATAACAAAAATCAAATCATGACTGTACAGTATGGTCAGTCTCATGAGCACTGCCACTGTCTTTACCTTTGCCATTCATGAGGGACCTTAAAAACTTTGAAACATTTATCTTACATCTTTCATCTCTTCAAAATTTCAAAACTTCAAAGATTGTACCAGTCTGTACATAATACTAGGTATGCAATTCATTCAAACAGTCTTACCTTCTCCATCATAAGGTTCAATACTACACTATACTTTATTAGTTTTATTCCAGCTGTGACCAGCTTATGAAATAATCTTCCTAATCTGCCAGTTGAATCTGTGGAACTACAGAATTTGAAACTTGCTGCAAATGCTTTTATAGTGAACAGGCTGACGTAAGTATCTTGTCATAGTTTAAATACGGCATCTACTTGAGCGTTATTACTGATCTAGAAAAATTTTATATTTAATTTATTCATTACTTCTCATATATAGTTTATTTCCTTTTCTCACTGGGCTACTTTTGCTTTTGGGGCCCTAAGGCTTGTAGCATCCTGCTTTTTCCAACTAGGATTCTAGCTTAGCTAGTAATAATAACTTACCTCATCCTGTGGTTTTAATTTTGTGTCGTCTTCCCACGTGATATATTTGATACCTCTTAGTCGGGCCAAGTCCTTATAGCAATTAGGATCACCGCAATTATACCTAGAAACGTAAAATTTATTAATATAAACATTTATTCCACAAAGTAATTATTTTTATACCAACATTATTCACATATACAGTATATCCCACGCTTTAGGTCTATGAGTGTCCCAGTAAGGCCTCACGCAAAGGTTCGTACAAGAACTTTATAAGGATTTATAGAATAAAAAATTAGAATAAATATTTATACGATACCAAAATGATTAGAGAACATCTTGTCACAAACTAAACATGAAAAACTAAGAGGGTTGTCTCCTTGAATGATGACCAACTGGCAAGATTATACAGCATTCCTCTAATTCAAGAATGGAATCTAAGAATGGTTAGACTGCGATTCATAATGATTGCTAAGGAGCTGACAACGTGAATGCGTTCGTCTCGAAGCAAAGATCCGTCGTGAAAGAGTTCAAACTAGCAAAACTGAAATACCGGTCGCAATACTAACAATTCGAAGATGACAGCCCAGTCCGGCAGAAAGAGTAGATGGGTCAGTCCAGCTCCGTGCATGCCAATGAAAATGTCTGTCCACTGATCTTGGAAGAGCTGCAGACGGAAATCCATCAAGTGCGAGAACTCTGCCTGAAATGGGAAGAAAAAAATTTACTTTCAGTCATCATTCATTAGAGAAAATATAATGAATTGATAAATTTTTCACTATTATAATTACTAAGCTACAACCCTAGTTGGTAAAGCAGGATGCTATAAGCCCAACAGCTCCAACAAGGGAAAGTAGACTAGTGAGGAAAGGCAATACTTAAACTATATGAGAAGTACATACATACATATACCAAAGGCACTTCCCCCAATTTTGGGGGGTAGCCGACATCAACAATGAAACAAAACAAAAAAGGGGACCTCTACTCTCTACGTTCCTCCAGCCTAACCAGGGACTCAGCCGAGTTCAGCTGGTACTGCTAGGGTGCCACAGCCCAACCTCCCACATTATCCACCACAGATGAAGCTTCATACTGCTGAATCCCCTACTGCTGCTACCTCCGCGGTCATCTAAGGCACCGGAAGAAGCAGCAGGGCCTATCGGAACTGCGTCACAATCGCTTGCCATTCATTCCTATTTCTAGCACGCTCTCTTGCCTCTCTCACATCTATCCTCCTATCACCCAGAGCTTTCTTCACACCATCCATCCACCCAAACCTTGGCCTTCCTCTTGTACTTCTCCCATCAACTCTTGCATTCATCACCTTCTTTAGCAGACAGCCATTTTCCATTCTCTAAACATGGCCAAACCACCTCAACACATTCATATCCACTCTAGCCGCTAACTCATTTCTTACACCCGTTTTCACTCTCACCACTTCGTTCCTAACCCTATCTACTCGAGATACACCAGCCATACTCCTTAGACACTTCATCTCAAACACATTCAATTTCTGTCTCTCCATCACTTTCATTCCCCACAACTCCGATCCATACATCACAGTTGGTACAATCACTTTCTCATATAGAACTCTCTTTACATTCATGCCCAACCCTCTATTTTTTACTACTCCCTTAACTGCCCCCAACACTTTGCAACCTTCATTCACTCTCTGACGTACATCTGCTTCCACTCCACCATTTGCTGCAACAACAGACCCCAAGTACTTAAACTGATCCATCTCCTCAAGTAACTCTCCATTCAACATGACATTCAACCTTGCACTACCTTCCCTTCTCGTACATCTCATAACCTTACTCTTACCCACATTAACTCTCAACTTCCTTCTCTCACACACCCTTCCAAATTCTGTCACTAGTCGGTCAAGCTTCTCTTCTGTGTCTGCAACCAGTACAGTATCATCTGCAAACAACAACTGATTTACCTCCCATTCATGAGAAGTAGTGAATAGAATATAAAATATCTTGATATCAGTAACGTTCAAATAGATCTGTCAAATATAAACTAGGAAGAGACTTGTGTCATATTGTTCAACACAAAACCGATTCAACTGGCTGGTTAGGAAGATCGTTCCACTTATGACAATGAAAATTCAACCATTTTACAATGCATGGAATATAAAGTACTGTATACAGTATGGGGAATGAAATTAAAAGAAAAATGGTTCCTCACGAATACCAATACAGTAACATTACCTTACGCACAACAAAGTCATCTTCGTTCTCCAAAGCCTTTATGAGCTCGTCTTGATTCAAAACCCGTCGGTACTGGGTCTCTCTCGAAAGCATGGTGACGTGAATCTTCCCATCGCCGACCTTTCTCGGAGAAATGCCCAGACGATGAAGGACGTGGCGGGAGAAAGCGTGGAACAAACCGCTCTTCTCACAACCCCAGATCTGAAATGCAAAAGTTCTTGGTGGTTTAGCGATAACGAAACGATCGTACATGATGAGTTTTCCCTTGCGGAAAGAACTGCATAAATTATACGCATTTATGTTTAGATGTTAACCCTTTTACCCCTAATGGACGTACTGGTACGTTTCACAAAACTCATCCCTTTACCCCCATGGACGTACCGGTACGTCCTTGCAAAAAACTGCTATTTACCTTTTTTTTGCACATTTTTGATAACTTTATGAGAAATTCAGGCATTTTCCAAAATAATGAGACCAACCTAACCTCTCTATGATGAAAATTAAGGTTGTTAGCGCAATTTAAAAAAAAAATATATTGCAAAATGTGCTTGAAAAAGAAAACGCCTGGGGGGTTAAAGGGTTGGAAAGCTCCAAATAGCGTGGGGGTAAAAGGGTTAAGTATGATAAAAAAAGGGTTTTATGGCATAAATTTATGCTAAAATTCATAATTAAATAGTTCTGTAATATTTATAAAAATGCCAAAAATTTAGATTAGAATTTTACATAATGAAAGGCTTCTAGGACATAAATTTATGCTAAAATTCATAATTAAATAGTTCTGTAATTTTTATAAAAACAACAAAAATTTTTAATAGAAATTTTCATAATGAAAGGCTTCTAGGACATAAATTTATGCTAAAATTCATAATTACAGTAAGTAGTTCTGTAATATTTATAACATGCCAAAAATTATAATAATTAGAATTTTCAATTTCTAGACACCAAACATAGTATATTATACTTTACAAATCCAATGTTAGTGATCAAATTGATTTAACCAACCATAAAGACAGGGAGGAACGTCTTCACTAGATTGTTTGTATGCGTCAGAATATCTCATGAAGAGGTGAATAAAGTTGAAAATTGTCCAAAACTGAACAGATATATCAAGAAGTTTACCTTAACCCTTTTACCCCCAGGCTATTTGGAAATTTCCAACCCTTAACCTCCAGGGGGTTATTTTTTTCCCAGTACATTTTGCAGTATATTTTTTTTTAAATTGCTCTAACAGCCTTAATTTTTGTCATAGAAAGGTCAGGTTGGTCTCATTCTCTTGGAAAATGCCTGAATTTTCTCAAAAAAAAATCAAAAATATGGAAAAATAAATTTTTATAGCATTTTTTTGCGAGGACGTACCGGTACGTCCACGGGGGTAAAGGGATGTGTTTTGTGAAACGTACCAGTACGTCCTTTTGGGGGTAAAAGGGTTAATATGAATAATTTTCAGAAAAAATTACACAGTAAACTAGTTATTGCCATAGAAGCACACACATTTTAGTAATTTTTATGCTAGGTAGTCTTGGTATAATTTTGAAGTTCTCAGGAAAAAGTTAATTTATTCAAAGCAGAATGGCCTTTGAAAAAGTTTGGTCTTCATATAACAAATATAAACTAGAGGGGCACTAAGTAGAGTGCAGACCTCCGCTGTGGGAGCTTATTTCTCACCTTGACCTTAACATGTAATAATTGGCATGCATTTTCATACACTAAAATATGAACCTAGTTCGAAGTCTGTGATACCGATGTCCAAACTAGTAGCTGATTATGTGAATTGGACATTTTGCTTAACCTTGACCTTTGACCTTCCAAAATTTAATAATTTCCAGCTCTTTACATAACAGTTAATCTCTGCAAGTTTCATTACTCTACGATTAAAATTGCCACCAGGAGGCTGTTCACAAACAAACACACACACAAACAGGAGCAAAAACATAACCTCCGTCCAACTTCGTTGGTGGTGGTAAAAAATCTTACGATAGAGTGAATTAAATTTGTGACCTGGAAGCTGTTAAAAAACAAACAAACATACAAACGGGGGCGAAAACATAACCTTCTTCCAACTTCATTGATGGAGGTAAAAAATCTTACGATAGTGTGAATTTCCATATACAACAAACATACAAAAAAATCTTACGATAGGGGTGTTGTAGTAGAGTCCGAAGATCATACGTGGCAGGAGTGGAAATACAACATTGCGGAAGCATACTCGTTCCCCTGAAAGAAGGAAAAACAGAATTGCCAATTAGTTTTAGATGGAATACATTTGCTGTTATCAAATCGGCTATACACAAGGTCCTCAACTTACAAACTTTTGACTTATATACATTCGGAGATAGAAACACAAATCCAACGGAAAATAGGGAAGATAAAGAAATATTGTAATGAAACGATACTATATCATTTAACCCTTTTACCCCCAGGCTATTTGGAAATTTCCAACCCTTAACCCCCAGGGGGTTATTTTTTTTCAAGCACATTTTGCAGTATTTTTTTTTAAATTGCTCTAACAGCCTTAATTTTCGTCATAGAGAGGTCAGTTTGGTCTCAATCTCTTGGAAAATGCCTGAAGTTTCTCAAAAGATTATCAAAAATATGCAAAAATAAATGTAAATAGCAGTTTTTTGCAAGGACGTACCGGTACGTCCATGGGGGTAAAGGGATGAGTTTTGTGAAACGTACCAGTACGTCCTTTGGGGGTAAAAGGGTTAATACAGAAAGCAAAATGACATTTTTAATAATCGGATATCTATTTCATATGAAACCTGACTATTTGTTGACATTCATAGCTGGAAATCTTAGACATGGGATTCAGGTTAACCCTATCGTAAGCCAAAATGTAACAAAAATTTAACTTACAAACACCTTTTAGAAACCAATTAAGTTTCTAAGTTCAGGGCCTTCTGTATTTAAAATACATATCCTATTATCCGATCAGTTATTCTTTTTACGTCTAAACCAAGTCAACCAACTTTCTACTAACAACAGGACAGAGGATTGCCAATTTATCAGCTATGTATAATATAGATAAAGAGAAACTGGATTGATGGAAAGCAATTTATTCAGGAAGCATGTTTATTCTCAGGAGGGTTAATATTAAGCAAGGGAACTATTGTAAGAACTGATATCTTAAAATTAGAGGGGCACTCAGTAGAGCGCAGATCTCCGCCGCGGCAGGTTATTTTCCGACCTTGAGCTTTGACTTCAACATTTATTAAATGGCGTGGATTTTCATACACTCAAATATGACAAATTCGAAGATAATTTGTATTTTTCCTAACCATACAAACCTTAGCTATTTACAAAGGGTTTACTTTTAGCGCAGCTGAAATGACGAGCCAATAGTTTTTAACGAGGGTTAATTACCCCCGCGCTAGTTAGCGGGGGGTGGGGAAGGGTAGCTTGCTACCCCTCCCCCCTCCACACACCGGTGACTTGCTTCACTTCACTTAGAGGTAGGACTTGACTTGGGGGTCAGGGATGGCGGGCACATATGTGTAAATAGCTAAGGTTTGTATGGTTAGGAAAAATACAAATTATCTTCGAATTTGTCATTTGTTCCGTAACCGAAATACAACCCACGCTATTTACAAAGGGTGACTTACCCCTTAGGAAGGGTGGAAAGTCCCCAGCCTTACTGACTTCGGCTTGCCCGGGGGCTCGATCCCTTAGTGAGCAGCACTAGAGAGAGGGAGCCCCTGTACCTCACAGGTTCCTAGCATCGCTAGGAACGAGTGGCCTACATAAGTAGTGTGAGGAGGAGAGTGTGACTCGTCCTATGAAGTTGACCTTGAGACCTTCAGATAGGAATTCTAGGATAGGACGTTCCCCATACCACCTCGTCAGGGTATGGGAGACGCAACAGTATTAAGCTTAATACTAGGAGCACAAAGAAGCATGGGTTACCTGCAGAGGTCGAGGTCAGCTATGCGAGGACCAGGATGCTGCTTCCCCAAGAGAGGGGAGAATGAAGAAAGAAGTAAGGGTCAGACATACTCTTTCATTCACACAGACTAAGACCGGGTAACAACGCCCTCAACCTACTGCTACTTGTCCAAAAAGGAGCCTGAGGTTAGACCAGCTGTTGTGCAGCCACCACAGGGCCGATAGAGAACGTATCGAGGCTCCTGTGGGTCACGTCTTGCAGGTAGTGGGCTGTGAAGGTCGTTTGACGCTTCCAGACCCCCGCTTGAAGTACCTGCGTCACAGAGAAGTTTCTCTTGAAGGCCAGGGATGTAGCAATACCCCTGACATCGTGGGCCCGAGGGCGACGTGACGGAGGAGGGTCAGGATTCAGGGCATGGTGGATAACCCTTCAAATCCAAGCAGAGATGGTGTTCCTTGTGACCCTCCTCTTTGTCCTGCCTGTGCTCACAAACAAAGCTCGCACATGAGGACGGACTGCAGCCGTTCTCTTCAAGTAGTACCTCAGACACCTCACTGGGCATAGTAGCAGCTGGTCTGGGTCGTTTGTTACAGAACGGAGACTCGCGATCCTGAAAGAGTCGAACCGAGGATCCGGCACTCCAGGATTCTGAGTCTTGGCCACAAACTCAGGGACGAACCTGAACGTTACCTCCCCCCATCCCCTTGAATGGGCGATGTCGTACGAGAGACCATGAAGTTCACTAACTCGCTTGGCCGAGGCCAAGGCGAGTAGGAAAGCCGTCTTCCAAGACAGGTGGCGATCGGAGGCCTGGCGTAATGGCTCGAAGGGAGGTCTCTTGAGAGACCTGAGAACTCGAACCACGTTCCAAGGAGGGGGTCTCACTTCCGACTGGGGGCAGGTAAGCTCATAGCTACGTATGAGTAAAGAGAGTTCTAGCGATGAAGAAATATCCATGCCCTTCAATCTGAAGGCCAAGCTTAAGGCTGAGCGATAGCCTTTCACTGCCGTGACAGAAAGGCGCATTTCTTCTCGCAGATACACAAGGAAGTCCGCTATTGCTGGAATAGTGGCATCGAGTGGAGAGATACCCCTTCCACGACACCAACCACAAAAGACTCTCCACTTCGCTTGGTAGACTCCCTCAGAGGACCTTCGCAGGTGCCGAGACATTCTCTCCGCAACCTGTTGCGAAAAGCCTCTCTCCGCGAGGAGACGCTGGATAGTCTCCAGGTGTGAAGCCGAAGCGAGGCTACGGCCCTGTGAGGGACACCGGAGTGGGGTTGTCTGAGAAGCTCGTGTCGTGGAGGAAGCTCCCTTGGGAGTTCCGTCAGGAGTTGCAGAAGGTCCGGAAACCATTCCGCGTGATGCCATAGCGGAGCTACTAGAGTCATGGAACAGTTGACCGATAGTCTGGTCCTGTTGAGCACCCTTCTCATCAGACAGAATGGTGGGAAGGCGTACACGTCGATGTTGTCCCACCGTTGCTGGAAAGCATCTTGCCAGAGTGCCTTGGGGTCCGGGACTGGTGAGCAGTACAGGGGCAGCTTGAAGTTCAAGGCTGTCGCGAACAAGTCCACCGTCGGGGAACCCCACAAAGTCAGGACTTTGTTGGCTATCTGAGGATCCAAAGACCACTCGGTACTCATTATCTGCGAAGCCCTGCTCAGACTGTCGGCGAGCACATTCCTCTTGCCAGGAATGAAGCGAGCTGATAGTGTTATTGAGTGGGTTTCGGTCCACCTCAGAGTCTCTACTGCAAGATGGGATAGCTGTTGCGAAAAAGTGCCTCCCTGCTTGTTGATATAAGCCACTACCGTGGTGTTGTCGCTCATCACCACCACGGAGGGACCCGCCAGGAACCGTTGGAACTGTTGAAGGGCCAGAAAGACGGCCTTCAATTCTAGCAGGTTGATGTGTAGGCACTTTTCTGATTCTGACCAAAGGCCTGAGGCCCTCTGGTTCAGAACGTGCGCCCCCCACCCTTCTTTTGACGCGTCCGAAAACAGAGTCAATTCCGGGGGAAGGACGAGAAGACTCACTCCCTTTCGCAGGTTCTCGTCGGCCAGCCACCACCGCAAGTCCGTCTGTTCCAGAGACCCCATTGGGATCAGAGTGTCCGGGGAATCGGATCCTTGATTCCACCGGGACTTGAGCCGCCATTGAAGGGATCTCATCCTGAGGCGGCTGTTTGGAACCAGACGGGCCAGGGAGGATAGGTGGCCCAAGAGACGCAACCACGATTGGGCGGGGAGTTCTTTTCGCCTGAGGAAAGGTTCCGCCACCCTCCTCAGCCTTGCTATCCGGTCGTCTGATGGAAAGGCTTTGTGGAGATTGGTGTCTATTAGCATGCCTAGATAAACTAGTCGTTGGGACGGCTGCAGAGAGGACTTCTCGAGGTTTACCACGATCCCCAGATCCTGGCAAAGATCTAGAAGCCTGTCTCGGTGTCGAAGAAGGGTCGACTCCGAGTCTGCTAGGATCAGCCAATCGTCTAGGTAACGAAGGAGACGAATGCCGTTCCTGTGCGCCCAAGTCGAAATCAGGGTGAACACTCTGGTGAACACCTGAGGAGCTGTAGAGAGACCGAAACACAGCACCTTGAACTGGTAGATCTTGTTGTCTAGGCAGAATCTCAGGTACTTCCTGGAAGACGGATGGATTGGGATCTGGAAGTACGCATCCTTTAGATCCAGTGTACACATGAAGTCTTGTGGTCTCACCGCAAGTCTGACCGTGTCTGCTGTCTCCATGCTGAACCGGCTTTGTTTGACAAACCTGTTCAGAGCCGAGAGATCGATGACGGGTCTCCAGCCTCCAGTAGCCTTCTTTACAAGAAAGAGTCGACTGAAGAAGCCTGGAGAGCCGTCCACGACCTCCTGGAGAGCACCCTTCTCGAACATGGTCTTGACTTCGGCCTGAAGGGCCAGCCTCTTTGCCGATCCCATGGCATAGGAGCTCAACGACACTGGATTCGCTGTCAGGGGAGGTTGAGATGACGTGAACGGGACGCGATAACCTTGGCCGATCACTGAGATCGTCCAAGCATCGGCCCCGAGATGTTGCCACCTGCGGACGCAACGCTGAAGGCATCCTCCCACAGGTGGACACGCAGGGGGACTGCCACCCCTAGGGCTTGCGGCCACGGCCGCCACCCCTAGAAGTCTTGCCTCCCCTGGAGGACTTACCACCCCTCTTGACCTTGGCTGGAAAGGGCTGGGGCTTAGACACCACTTTCTTAGCTGCCGGTGCCTGTTTTGGAGCCTTACGAGGCTGTTGCTGCTGTTGTGGCGGGGCTGGAGGCTTATAGGGCCGAGTTGTAAGGGCCCTGTGGAGGAGGGAGTCCGTGCTGGATTTCCTCCACCTCTCAGCCGTTCGCTCCAAGTCTTGAGGCTCAAACAGGCTCTCCCCCAGGAGGGAGGCATGTCGGAGCCTACACACATCTACGGCGGGGACCTTCGGATGGAATCTCTCGGACACAGCATCGCGACGCTTCAACACCGAGTTGGCCCACAGGGTGGTAACCTGGTGCGCCAAGAACTCGATGGAGCGGGTGCCCGAGAGCAAGAAGGTCTCTAGGGCCTTCCTATTGGTCTCCTTGGACAAGTCCTCAGATCGCAATAGGATGCCCAGAGATCCTAACCAGAAGTCCAGCCACGAAGTGGCCTGCATGGCACACTTAGCGACCTTCTCGTGGTTAAGGATCTCTGCCGCCGAGAACGACACCTGCTGGGCAGAGAGTTTCTCCAAGGGAACTCCCTTCGCCAGCTCCTCCACAGAGTGATGGAGAGGAAGAGCGAGGTTGTGCTCACCCAGGATCTCGAAATACCTCCTCTGCTGAAGGCGAGGAGGAGGGATGAGTTTGTTCCCGGCAGTGGAACGACTGGAGGAGGCAAGAAGTGCGAGCTGAGCATTGGCCCTAGCTCTGGCACTCTTCAGCCCCCGAGACCAGGGCAGAGCTGCACTGGTCTTAGGGGCCTTCCGAACGTCAAACACTTCATCCAGAATCGTGTCTTTGCCTTCACGGGGGGGATGACTGGATCCGTAAGACTGTTAAGTTGCCTTATCAGGCTTAGGACCTGCCAGAAGGCATGTTCGGACTCTTGCTGTTCTCCTCCCTGCGGGCTGGCAGCTAAGTCTCCTGCCCCAGGAATCTCTTCCTGGGGTGATACGTGGACATTCCCCTGGGTAGTCGTGGGTTCCTGTCGAATCCTTGCAGAGGATTTAGGGATGGTCTTGGAATCCTTGGGTTCCCTCCTAGGAGGGATACAGGATACCAACAACGAGGTTCGAGGGGCCCCTTCCTCACGAGACGATTCTCCTGCCTGAAGCGAAGTCTCCCCCCCTGGTGCCGAGGGGAAGACTACCGGCCCACTGGACTCACATGAGGACGGAAAGGCCTCGTCCACGGGAGAAGGAGAGAGTACTCGTGCAGGAGAGGGGACCCTCGAGACCGACCTCTTGGGAACCAACTTCGCCCTGGGGGAAGTCACCACGAAGTCCACTCCTCTTTTTCTCTTCAGCGTAGGAGAGACAGCCGCTGGTTTGTTACCCTGGCCGGCGAGTGCTGGTTTCATAACCCTCACTAACGCCCGTGCCAGCGGACCAAACCAAGTCTGCTGCTCAAAGGACACAGAGTCCGAAATCCTCGCTAAGGTGAAAGGGATCGGGCGATCCTTTGGAGTGGACACGACGGTACCTGCCTGAAAAGAAGGTGGGGAAGAATGCTGTAATGACCTGTCCTCGTCCTGCAATACCAACCTGTGCTTGGATGGAGGTGATCCCGAGTGCCGTCTAGGAGCACGCGTCCCTGCTGCTACCACCGGCTGTGGAATTCGCCGCGAACTATGGTCGCGCGAGGGTGAATGGTCGCGCAAAGGCGAATGGTTGCGCGGGTGATCGCGCGGGCGCGCAGGCGAGCGGTCGCGCGGGCGCGCAGGCGGGCGATCGCGCAGGCGGGCGATCGCGCAGGCGAGTGGGCGTGAGGGTGGGCAGGTAAATGAACACGTGTCCGAGGCGACGAACGCAAGCGATGGCACGACGGCGAGGGATCGTGCTGCCGCGTAGGTGAAGAAGATCGCTGGCGATAATGACGTGATGGTAAGCGATGGCGAGCAGCATGTGTAGGTGAATGATCGCGCACAAGAGGGCGGTCGTTCAGGGTTGCGCGATGAGGAGCAGCATGCGTAAGCGGGCGATCGTGCAGGGTTGTGCGATGGCGAGCAGCATGCGCAGGTGAATGATCGCGTGAAAGGGTGCGATGGTGATCAGCATCCGCAGGAGGGCGATCGTTCAGGGTTGTGCGATGAGGAGCAGCATGCGTAAGCGGGCGATCGTGCAGGGTTGTGCGATGGCGAGCAGCATGCGCAGGTGAATGATCGCGTGAAAGGGTGCGATGGTGATCAGCATCCGCAGGAAGGCGATCGTTCAGGGTTGTGCGATGAGGAGCAGCATGCGTAAGCGGGCGATCGTGCAGGGTTGTGCGATGGCGAGCAGCATGCGCAGGTGAATGATCGCGAGAAAGGGTGCGATGGTGATCAGCATCCGCAGGAGGGCGATCGTTCAGGGTAGTGCGATGAGGAGCAGCATGCGTAAGCGGGCGATCATGCAGGTTCGTGCGATGGCGGGCAGCATGTGAAGGTGATCGCTGGCGAACTGGTGATCGCTGGCGAGCTGGTGATCGCTGGCGAGCAGAAGGTCGACGCGTGTCCTGTGAGAGGATAGGTTCACGAGCAGGAACGGGAAGATCGCTGGCGCGTTGGCGAACATGTGTTTCTGACACACGCGCAGCACGATGTTGCGTAGCCACAGGACCAGGTGGATGGTGAGCAGGGAGTTCAACAGGAACTAAAGGGTGGTCAGAGACCGCAGGGCGATGGTCCTCAAATGAGCGCTGACGCTCGGAAGAGAGCTGGCGAGGGGGGCGAACCTCAGGAGAGAGCCGACGAGCAGGTGAGCGTCGGCGAGCAGGAGATCGTCGACGAGCAGGAGATCGCTGGCGAGCAGGAGAGCGCTGGCGAGCAGGAGAGCGCTTGTGCGCTGGCCCTGCTCGCGTAAGGGAAGAATCCCTTAGCCCCGAAGGGACCGTTGCCCGTCGGGTGACGAGTTCTCCAGAAGGCGAAGATCCGGCAGGAGATGGTGAGCGGTCTGCAGAGAGGTTCAAGGAGGGCGGAGCAGTCGGTTGAGGCTGACGAGGAGAGTCCCCCCCGGAGGACGAAGACCCAAAAAGGCGCCTCTTAGTCCCCCTGTAAGGGGAAGGGAGGCCCTTGTGGCGTAGAGGGCGGTGAGCCTTACGGCGGAGGCGGCCTCGGGGGAGATCGTCGGGACCATCGGTCCTCCGAAGGGGAGTCTCCTTCAAAACACTTCCCTCAGAAGGAAGCTGGGCAGCAGTCGAGACCGAAGGACTCACTTCCCCCTTCGAAGGATGCACGGAAGGAGGAGGAGAGCCTAGAGCACCATCACCAGCAACAGCACCTGCGTCGGAAGGCCCAGCCACGTCGGAGGCCTCTGTCACCACGACGTCGACAATAGACAGAGGGTCTACCTCCGCTACCACCGGCGACTGTTTAACAGCGGCCCCCAACGAGACAAGGTCAATAAGAGCGACCCTGGAGGGCAAGCCCTTAAGCCCCAGGGACGACCAAATCTGTAACAGATCATCACTGGATAAAGCATTATTATCAATAACCTCCCCCAGAGGAGGAGGGGGAACCGCCTCGCTATGGGAGGCGACGCCCTCTCCCCCCACCGAAGGTAGGGAAACAGAACAAGGGCCTGCGCTCCCACTCGGACGACTCTCCTTAGGAGGCGGACGAGGGGGAGCTTCGGAGGAGGTTTGGGCGGCGGAAGAAGAGTCCCGAGAACCTTCCTCCTTCAAGGCTAACCCCGGAGGAGAACGGTCTCTCTTGGACTTCTTCTTACGCCGACGGCCAAACCTCTCCCACTGGGAGGCAGACCACTCCGTGCACTCACGGCACATGTTATCCTGGTCGCACCGTCGGCCCCGACATTGAGGGCAGAGGGTGTGAGGATCCGTAATCACGTCCAACATGAAAGTCCCACAAGGACGGCCGGCAACTCCAGGGCATGTCCGCATATTAAATAAAAGAAAATAACTGAAGGTCAACTTCCAACCAATCACACAAGCTGAAAAGAAAAAGAAGAAAATTAAAGGCTGTCACGAAGGCGATGAACAGACACGTCTGATCACCGCCGAGCCAAAAGTGAAGTGAAGCAAGTCACCGGTGTGTGGAGGGGGGAGGGGTAGCAAGCTACCCTTCCCCACCCCCCCGCTAACTAGCGCGGGGGTATTTAACCCTCGTTAAAAACTATTGGCTCGTCATTTCAGCTGCGCTAAAAGTAAACCCTTTGTAAATAGCGTGGTTTGTATTTCGGTTACGGAACAAATGAAGTAAGTTTGAAGTCTATGTGACAACGATGTCCAAACTTATGGCTGATTACGTGAATTGGACATTTTGCTTGACTGCGACCTTCCAAAATTTAATCATCTCCAGCTTTTTACATAACAATTAATCCCGGCAAGTTTTAATGCTCCACGATTAAAATTATGGCCAGGAAGCTGTTCACAAACAATCACACACACAAATAACAAACACACAAACAGGGGGTAAAACATGACCTCCTTCCAACTTTGTTGACAGAGGTAATGACATGCAATCTACCATCAGTAATTCTTTTCAATTTCCATATAGTTTGAATTTCAGATTACCTCTGCATACTATACATTCAATATCGCTGTATAATTAACATTACAGTTTTATTAGGGCTTAATGGTCAAATGTTCTGGTCACTTTACCTGCTACAGTGTCCAAGTTCCATAGAAGCCGATTACTAAAGACGTCGAAACCAGGACCAAAGTTGGACCGATAAGGAATGTTTTCCCAGGACATTATCTAGAAAAGGGAAAAGGAAAAACACTAATAAAAAAAAGATCCAAAATGAAAAAGAAATATACATACATGCAACTCATAAATACATATGCGTGAGCGTATGATAAAATTTGTGCGTGTCTGTGCATGCTTTATACATTTCTAAATCAAATTTCATAGAAAGCCCTTAATAACATCCACAAGGGTTAGAAGTAGTTGTTTTCGTGATTTTCAGAGTAAAAAAAGCTATCAATTTGCAGCTTTTTCATGTAAGTACAACAGAAACAGACCCTGTGATATTTTAAAGCATTAAAACCAAACATTTATTATAGTATCTGAAACATTGAATGTCTCTTATCATAACAATAAATATAGGCAATCATTCATATGGGATAACATAGCAGAAGAAAAGACTGCTGAGTAAAACTACACAAAAGAATTGTTAAGAAGTAACATACTCAAAACCTCACACCTATCCTGTCAGCATGACTAAATGATCAGCACTTCCATTAAAATTATCTAGTAACTAGAGGGGAACTCAGTACAGCGCAGACCTCCGCCACGGCAGCTTATTTCTTGACCTTTGACCTTAATTGGCGTGGATTTTTATACACTCAAATATGAACCAAGTTTAAAGTCTCTGTGACAACGATGTCCAAACTTATGGCTGATTTTGTGAATTGCACATTTTGCCAGACTGTGACCTTGACCTTCACAATTTAATGATTTCCAGCTTTTTACATAACAGTTAATCCCTGCAATTTTCATTACTCTACGATTAAAATTGTGGCCAGGAAACTGTTCACAAGCAAACGCACACATACAAATTACAAACACACAAACAGGGAGGAAAACATAACCTAATAAGCTACTACAAAAGGTAATATACAACTGATGCTTTACCCAGATACATTATTTTAAAAACTTGAATATTGAAGTACCAAAGAACTAGAAAGTAACTTCACCAACCTGGCATTCCTGGGAGAAGGCGTATTCGTCCGAGCTATTGACGTGCTGGGCAGCATAGAGATTGAAGAAGTCGCAGAAGTGATGGTACATGTTACTGTCTGCAAAATGGAATAATTGCGGTGACATGCAAAAATAAATGACTTTCATGCAAGTAATGGTTTAATAAAAAGGAATTTTGTACTGGGTAAGATTTAATTTCAATGATAAATACAGAGCTCTCTGAAATGGGAAAAATACAGTACTTGTCTTTTAAAAGCTTTAAAGGTGGCTAAGTAATGGTTTACTGAAAGGAATTTTGTAATGGGCAGGATATAATTTCAATAATAGAGAACTCTCTGAAATGGAAAAAATACAGTACTTGTCTTTAAAAAGCTTTAAAGGTCGCTAAGTAATGGTTTACTGAAAGGAATTTTTTAATAGGTAGGATTTAATTTCAATGATAGAGAGCTCTCTAAATGGAAAAAATACAGTACTTGTCTTTTAAAAGATTTAAAGGTCGCTAAGTAATGGTTCACTGAAAGGAATTTTGTAATGGGTAGGATTTAATTTCAATGATAGAGAGCTCTCTAAAATGGGAAAAATACAGTACTTGTCTTTTAAAAGCTTTAAAGGTCGCTAAGTAATGGTTTACTGAAAGGAATTTTGTAATGGGTAGGATTTAATTTCAATGATAGAGACTTTCTAAAATAGAAAAAATACAGTACTTGTCTTTTAAAAGCTTTAAAGGTCGCTAAGTAATGGTTTACTGAAAGGAATTTTGTAATGGGTAGGATATAATTTCAATGATAGAGACTTTCTAAAATAGAAAAAATACAGTACTTGTCTTTTAAAAGCTTTAAAGGTCGCTAAGTAATGGTTTACTGAAAGGAATTTTTTAATAGGTAGGATTTAATTTCAATGATAGAGAGCTCTCTAAATGGAAAAAATACAGTACTTGTCTTTTAAAAGATTTAAAGGTCGCTAAGTAATGGTTCACTGAAAGGAATTTTGTAATGGGTAGGATTTAATTTCAATGATAGAGAGCTCTCTAAAATGGGAAAAATACAGTACTTGTCTTTTAAAAGCTTTAAAGGTCGCTAAGTAATGGTTTACTGAAAGGAATTTTGTAATGGGTAGGATATAATTTCAATGATAGAGAGCTCTCTAAATGGGAAAAATACAGTACTTGTCTTTTAAAAGCTTTAAAGGTCGCTAAGTAATGGTTCACTGAAAGGAATTTTGTAATGGGTAGGATTTAATTTCAATGATAGAGAGCTCTCTAAATGGGAAAAATACAGTACTTGTCTTTTAAAAGCTTTAAAGGTCGCTAAGTAATGGTTTACTGAAAGGAATTTTGTAATGGGTAGGATATAATTTCAATGATAGAGAGCTCTCTAAATGGGAAAAATACAGTACTTGTCTTTTAAAAGCTTTAAAGGTCGCTAAGTAATGGTTTACTGAAAGGAATTTTGTAATGGGTAGGATATAATTTCAATGATAGAGAGCTCTCTAAATGGGAAAAATACAGTACTTGTCTTTTAAAAGCTTTAAAGGTCGCTAAGTAATGGTTTACTGAAAGGAATTTTGTAATGGGTAGGATATAATTTCAATGATAGAGAGCTTTCTAAAATAGAAAAAATACAGTACTTGTCTTTTAAAAGCTTTAAAGGTCGCTAAGTAATGGTTTACTGAAAGGAATTTTGTAATGTGTAGGATATAATTTCAATGATAGAGACTTTCTAAAATAGAAAAAATACAGTACTTGTCTTTTAAAAGCTTTAAAGGTCGCTAAGTAATGGTTTACTGAAAGGAATTTTGTAATGGGTAGGATATAATTTCAATGATAGAGAGCTCTCTAAAATGGGAAAAATACAGTACTTGTCTTTTAAAAGCTTTAAAGGTCGCTAAGTAATGGTTTACTGAAAGGAATTTTGTAATGGGTAGGATATAATTTCAATGATAGAGAGCTCTCTGAAATGGGAAAAATACAGTACTTGTCTTTTAAAAGCTTTAAAGGTGGCTAAGTAATGGTTTACTGAAAGGAATTTTGTAATGGGCAGGATATAATTTCAATAATAGAGAACTCTCTGAAATGGAAAAAATACAGTACTTGTCTTTAAAAAGCTTTAAAGGTCGCTAAGTAATGGTTTACTGAAAGGAATTTTTTAATAGGTAGGATTTAATTTCAATGATAGAGAGCTCTCTAAATGGAAAAAATACAGTACTTGTCTTTTAAAAGATTTAAAGGTCGCTAAGTAATGGTTCACTGAAAGGAATTTTGTAATGGGTAGGATTTAATTTCAATGATAGAGAGCTCTCTAAAATGGGAAAAATACAGTACTTGTCTTTTAAAAGCTTTAAAGGTCGCTAAGTAATGGTTTACTGAAAGGAATTTTGTAATGGGTAGGATTTAATTTCAATGATAGAGACTTTCTAAAATAGAAAAAAATACAGTACTTGTCTTTTAAAAGCTTTAAAGGTCGCTAAGTAATGGTTTACTGAAAGGAATTTTGTAATGGGTAGGATATAATTTCAATGATAGAGACTTTCTAAAATAGAAAAAATACAGTACTTGTCTTTTAAAAGCTTTAAAGGTCGCTAAGTAATGGTTTACTGAAAGGAATTTTTTAATAGGTAGGATTTAATTTCAATGATAGAGAGCTCTCTAAATGGAAAAAATACAGTACTTGTCTTTTAAAAGATTTAAAGGTCGCTAAGTAATGGTTCACTGAAAGGAATTTTGTAATGGGTAGGATTTAATTTCAATGATAGAGAGCTCTCTAAAATGGGAAAAATACAGTACTTGTCTTTTAAAAGCTTTAAAGGTCGCTAAGTAATGGTTTACTGAAAGGAATTTTGTAATGGGTAGGATATAATTTCAATGATAGAGAGCTCTCTAAATGGGAAAAATACAGTACTTGTCTTTTAAAAGCTTTAAAGGTCGCTAAGTAATGGTTTACTGAAAGGAATTTTGTAATGGGTAGGATATAATTTCAATGATAGAGAGCTCTCTAAATGGGAAAAATACAGTACTTGTCTTTTAAAAGCTTTAAAGGTCGCTAAGTAATGGTTTACTGAAAGGAATTTTGTAATGGGTAGGATATAATTTCAATGATAGAGAGCTCTCTAAATGGGAAAAATACAGTACTTGTCTTTTAAAAGCTTTAAAGGTCGCTAAGTAATGGTTTACTGAAAGGAATTTTGTAATGGGTAGGATATAATTTCAATGATAGAGAGCTCTCTAAATGGGAAAAATACAGTACTTGTCTTTTAAAAGCTTTAAAGGTCGCTAAGTAATGGTTTACTGAAAGGAATTTTGTAATGGGTAGGATATAATTTCAATGATAGAGAGCTCTCTAAATGGGAAAAATACAGTACTTGTCTTTTAAAAGCTTTAAAGGTCGCTAAGTAATGGTTTACTGAAAGGAATTTTGTAATGGGTAGGATATAATTTCAATGATAGAGAGCTCTCTAAATGGGAAAAATACAGTACTTGTCTTTTAAAAGCTTTAAAGGTCGCTAAGTAATGGTTTACTGAAAGGAATTTTGTAATGGGTAGGATATAATTTCAATGATAGAGAGCTTTCTAAAATAGAAAAAATACAGTACTTGTCTTTTAAAAGCTTTAAAGGTCGCTAAGTAATGGTTTACTGAAAGGAATTTTGTAATGTGTAGGATATAATTTCAATGATAGAGACTTTCTAAAATAGAAAAAATACAGTACTTGTCTTTTAAAAGCTTTAAAGGTCGCTAAGTAATGGTTTACTGAAAGGAATTTTGTAATGGGTAGGATATAATTTCAATGATAGAGAGCTCTCTAAATGGGAAAAATACAGTACTTGTCTTTTAAAAGCTTTAAAGGTCGCTAAGTAATGGTTTACTGAAAGGAATTTTGTAATGGGTAGGATATAATTTCAATGATAGAGAGCTCTCTAAATGGGAAAAATACAGTACTTGTCTTTTAAAAGCTTTAAAGGTCGCTAAGTAATGGTTTACTGAAAGGAATTTTGTAATGGGTAGGATATAATTTCAATGATAGAGAGCTTTCTAAAATAGAAAAAATACAGTACTTGTCTTTTAAAAGCTTTAAAGGTCGCTAAGTAATGGTTTACTGAAAGGAATTTTGTAATGGGTAGGATATAATTTCAATGATAGAGAGCTTTCTAAAATAGAAAAAATACAGTACTTGTCTTTTAAAAGCTTTAAAGGTTGCTAAGTAATGGTTTACTGAAAGGAATTTTGTAATAGGTAGGATTTAATTTCAATGAGAGAGAACTCTCTGAAATGGAAAAAATACAGTACTTGTCTTTTAAAAGCTTTAAAGGTTGCTAAGTAATGGTTTAATGAAAGGAATTTTGTAATGGGTAGGATTTAATTTCAATGATAAACACAGAGCTCTCTGAAATGGAAAAAATACAGCACTTGTCTTGTAATAGATTTAAAGGTCAATAATGAGTGACAGAAGCACGGAAAAGGTTATCGAGCTTGTCGCATAACATTCTAGAGACCGACCATGTGCTGTATTCAGTACATATGATCAGCGCCCAATTTAAGACCATCAAAACAGTAGGGCCTCGAAAAGGGAACTAACTAACTCTCTCTCTCTCTCTCTCTCTCTCTCTCTCTCTCTCTCTCTCTCTCTCTCTCTCTCTCTCTCTCTCTCAAGTGCAATTATTTTCTTGTTTTTCCGATGACTTATTTTAATTCAAGTTTCTTTACAAATCACTTTCATTACTACGATTTCCTTTCTCTTTGAAATCAGCGCACTTATTTCTGTCAATATTAAAGAAGCACAAGTTACTGCATTCATATTTCCTCAGTCTGTTATCTATTTATTTTTATATTGCTTCTTGTTCATATTTTCTTCCCCTAGTTCATTACTTACCGTAATCACTTTTCAATATTTACGTGCTTTTTTATTATTATTTCTTTATTTTTAAGTGGTTAAGAAAATAAGCTCAATTAAACTAGTTAAATTGTGTCCTTATCAGATCAACTGCTGTACCATAAATTCTTGAAGAACCAACCCAATTGTAAAGTGAAGAATGACTGTTTAGCAAGCTCAGTATGAAATATCCAACAAGTAAAAAAATTTGGATAATTTAAACACAGTAACATGAACTAACTACTTCACTAACTATTTCCCTTTCATCAACCTTCAAGTTGAGGCTATAATAATGTCGCAACAGCTGTGGCTGATGAGAACAAACCTATACAGGATCGTAATTACTTTTATGGCTTGCGAAAACAATCCTCTTACCGAGTTCTTTCCTACCCTTCAGGATCTTTCCTTCAGCTAGTTTAAATATCTCTATTGGAAATGTCTCTGCCTGGTGATCAGCTGGACTGGGGTTCAAGACCCGGTTAAGCTCAATAGTTTCTTGTGTCTGCAACCTCACCATCCTTTTGAGCTATGGATGGGGGGGGTGCAAATTTGGGGGAGCCTGAGCTAAGGATGGAGGGGCAGGTTGGGGGAGCCTATAGGTCTATCTGCTGAGTCATCAACAGCCTTTGTTTGCTCTTCCCTGGTCCTAAATTGGATGGAGAAGGGGCTTGGGCACTGATTATATGTTATATGATCAGTGAGAGAGGCAAGCGAGCGTGCTAGAAATAGGAATGAATGGTGAGCGATTGTGATGCAGTTCCGGTAGGCCCTGCTGCTTCCTCCTATGCCTTAGATGACCGTGGAGGTAGCAGCAGTAGGGGATTCAGCATTATGAAGCTTCATCTGTGGTGGATAATGTGGGAGGGTGGGCTGTGGCACCCTAGCAGTACCAGCTGAACTCGGTTGAGTCCCTTGTTAGGCTGGGAGGAACGTAGAGAGTAGAGGTCCCCTTTTTTGTTTTTGTTTCATTTGTTGATGTCGGCTACCCCCCAAAATTGGGTGAAGTGCCTTGGTATATGTATGTATGATCAGTCTAGGGCATTATCACTATCCCATACCTATGCCATTCATGAGCAACTTTAAAATACGTAACTTTAAAATTTTGGCTTAGGCATTCATAAAGGGGTTTGATCAACAAATTAAATTCTATAAAAACAAAATTCACCAGTTAAATGAATGAATTTCTTACCATATAGACATATATGGCAACTTACATGCATCCAGCTTCATGATGTAAACGGGAGTTTCCACCCATCTATCACACTGACGCGCTCCTGGCTCCACTTTCTTCTTGAGCTCGACGAAATGTCTCATCTCGGGTCCCCAAGACTGAAGCGGGCTAATCTGGTCGGCATTTTTATCAAGAAGTTTTTGGTCTAACCTAAAATGGAAAGAATTAAAAAAAAAATGATAACTCTTCACTTAGTGTGAAGTTCTAAAAAAATTCATGTCCAGACGCGAGATAAAACCGGACGAGCGTTTCAAGATAATAAAATATTTATCAAGAAGTTTTTGATGTAACCTAAAATGGAAAGAATTAAAAAAACATCTACAACTCTTCTCTCACTATGAAATTCCTAAATAAAAATGTCCAGAGAGAAGACAAAACCGGACGAGCGTTTCAAGATAATATAATATTTATCAAGAAGTTTTTGATGTAAAAGGGAAAGAATTAAAAAAACATCTACAACTCTTCTCTCACTATGAAATTCCCAATTAAACATGAGTTTCAAGATAATATAATGTTTTTCAAGTAGTTTTTGATCTAACCTAAAAGGGAAATAATTAAAAAATATTAACAACTTTCCTTACTATGAAATTTCCAAAAATTCATGTCTGGACGGAAGACAAAACCGGAGTGTTTCAAGATAATATAATATTTATCAAGAAGTTTTTGATGTAACCTAAAATGGAAAGAATTAAAAAAACATCTACAACTCTTCTCTCACTATGAAATTCCCAAATAAACATGTCCGGACGGAAGACAAAACCGGACGAGCGTTTCAAGATAATATAATTTTTATCAAGAAGTTTTTGATGTAACCTAAAAGGGAAATAATTAAAAAATATTAACAACTTTCCTTACTATGAAATTTCCAAAAATTCATGTCCGGACGGGAGACAAAAGTGGACAAGCGTTTCAAGATAACATAAAAGGGACGCAGAAAATCTACGTACTTGCAGTGGCCTCCGATGTGTCCGTGACGAAGGACGTCCATGCTGTACCTCAAGACCTCCCTCTGATTCATAAGACGCCGAAAATCGATGTATATGTTCTTTCCTCGGCAGAATCTCATGTGGTCAGTGCATTCTAACCATGATCCACCCTGCAGTAGAAGAGAAAGGTGGTTTTAGTACACCGCTCCATTTATTTCCTGAACTTGAGGGTAAACCGTAACATAATATATCAACTGCAACATTTTTAATTTGGAAAATGTTTCATAACAATGCCATTAATCATATACATGTGCCTATATTCATCTCTCAAATATTTCCGTGGCATCAATGACCTTAGATGTCAGGATACCAGAAAACTTTAAATCAATCAATCAATCAAATATTTCCAATTTCATTAATCTTTGGTCAGATAGAAGATAGTTACAACAAGCGTGCGCCTCCTTGATCATCATGTACGTCTCAATTGCGTTTTTAACTCGGGAAACTTCCAGAGCTATTATTAGCTCTATTCACTGCTTTTCATCTATTTACTTCACAAATGATTCTTAACCCTTTTATCCCCAATGCTTTTTGGAACTTTCCAACCCTTAACCCCCAGGCATTTTTTTTTCAAGCACATTTTGCAATATATTTTTTTTAAATTGCTCTAACAGCCTTAATTTTCATCATAGAGAGGTCAGGTTGGTGTCATTATTTTGGAAAATGCCTGAAGTTTCTCATAAAGTTATCAAAAATATGCAAAAAAAAATGTAAAAAACATTTTTTTGCAAGGACGTACCAGTACGTCCATGGGGGTAAGGGGATGAGTTTTGTGAAACGTACCAGTACGTCCATTGGGGGTAAAAGGGTTAATCAAGTGCCTAATGCACATTCATTTGCAATTTTTAATCAACACTTATTTCAATCTTTTTTTACATTCTTTATCATTATTTGGATTGTAGCCTAGATATTAATATCTTTCTCATTTCATTCCTGTCTGTGATTTCTCACATATTTGATATTGCATTCAAAGAAAGTTTAATATACTAAGTAACGTTGTTAACTAGGTAATAAGTTCTCAACTAGCTAGTGTTTAAGGTCATGTTTTGTTCACTCTAGCCAATATCTTTTCTAAATCTATTTATACGTATTGTGATGCTCCTTTATCTTGTTGGGGGGGAAGACTTTTGGTAATTTTTGTGGCTTGTCTTTGTATTTATCCTATGTGTATATTATTATTATTATTATTATTATTATTATTATTATTATTATTATTATCTAAGCTACAACCCTAGTTGGAAAAGCTCGATCTCCAATGATACATGGTCTAACAGGTGAGAGACCCTATAAGCCCAAGGGCTCCAACAGGAAAAAAATAAACTGCTACTAAATGCTCGATCTCCAATGATACATGGTCTAACAGGTGAGAGACCCTATAAGCCCAAGGGCTCCAACAGGAAAAAAATAAACTGCTACTAAATGCTCGATCTCCAATGATACATGGTCTAACAGGTGAGAGGACCCTTCTGTTAGAAATGTATCTGAGGGCTTTGATTCAGCATAAAAAGTATTTACGGCAAAGAGCCAATTTTAAGAGTATGCAGCAATTGTTGGAAAGATAATTCAATCTGTTCCTTCTTTGATACCTCATATTTAAGCAACATACTGTATTATCATCACAATGCCATCCATATACTGTAGTAATTATGACAACTATGTATTGCTTATTCGAATGTAAACATCTCTTAGAAGAAATACTAAACTAAGAATTAAACGTAAGCTGGAAGAAATAAAAAAGGGATTTTGACGAAGGAAAAATCTATTTCTGGGCTCAACCTGTGTCGCTCCGTGAAATGCTCCTTAAAGCACCATTTCAAAGGTATAAATACTGCTAAATATACCAGAGATAAAAGTTGCATGGAATGCTAGGAATATATCCAGCTCGCTCACCCCGAAAGGGTGTCGGTATTAAAACTGGAGCGAGTGATACCACTACCAGAGATCCCTCTCCAATTAGACTCCTCCCTCCTCAAAATCCTCCGGTACTATGAGGTGTCGTTCACTACAGCTACTTGACAGTTAGGTGAAATGCTGGTACAGGTATTGATATATCCATCCATCCATATACCAAAGGCACTTCCCCCAATTTTGGGGGGTAGCCGACATCAACAAGAAACAAAACAAAAAAGGGGACCTCTACTCTCTATGTTCCTCCAGCCTAACCAGGGACTCAGCCGAGTTCAGCTGGTACTGCTAGGGTGCCACAGCCCAACCTCCCACATTTCCACCACAGATGAAGCTTCATACTGCTGAGTCCCCTACTGCTGCTACCTCCGCTGTCATCTAAGGCACCGGAGGAAGCAGCAGGGCCTACCGGAACTGCGTCACAATCGCTCGCCATTCATTCCTATTTCTAGCACGCTCTCTTGCCTCTCTCACATCTATCCTCCTATCACCCAGAGCTTTCTTCACACCATCCATCCACCCAAACCTTGGCCTTCCTCTTGTACTTCTCCCATCACCTTGGCCTTCCTCTTGTACTTCTCCCATCAACGATGGAATGTACGTACCTTTTTATCCGAGTGGCAGTAAACCTTCAGCTCACTTCGCTGTTCTTGGACATAACCAAAGTCTCCCTGTTCGTAAAATGTCTCCAACTGTTCTTCTTTTGAATTGACCCAACCTAAAATTACAAATGATAACAGTAAACGAAAAATAAAGATACCACAATACGAAAAATATTTGATACTCTTAATATATTTACCAGTAAATAAGAAATAAGTGACTATATACATTACAGATATGATTATCTTGCAGATTTTGTAAACAATTAAAAAAGAATTAAAATGATTCAATTCCTCATAGCCAGATCAAAACAAGGATAAAAATGTGATTACATTCTTATCACCATATTTATAAATAGTTTAATCAAACCAATTAGAAAACATTCTTAACTTTCACAGGGACGACCTAAAAGATTAAAGAAAATACATAGATCTTATGATGAATTATAACTGAAGATTCTAACAACATTCCTTTAGATGATTTGTCCCCATGGAATTGATATTTATCATTAGGTGAAAACTAGACAATGCTCTTCAACATTTTCGTATTAAGTCTGGTAAGTTATTCGTCCGATATTCACGAGCCAAATTATTGTGACCAATTGGAAGAGGATTGAAAAGTTTAAAAAACATTAATTATTACTTTGCAGCACAAAAATTAAGCTCAATATTTTTTTTTTTTTCAAAGCAACACTTGTCAGCAATATTTACAAAATGGCATCCATCCTGACCAGACTGCTATACTATACTGATGAGATAGGCAGCGGAAGGTGGGAAAAATTGCTCGACTAAAGCCCCTTCCACACGAGGGGCAAATGCACAGCGGGGCAGACATTGCTGCCAATTTTGTGGTATGGTTTGCAATCACGAGCATAGATAACATCACAGACGAGGAATCTATGGTCAAAGCATGGCCCGTGCCCATTGTTGAGGCACTGGATGGGTGGCTAAGTATTGTTTGACACAATTCTGACTACCCTCTGCCCAATGTCTGGCCCAAGTCGGATGTTCTCCTACCTGTCTCTCTGCCTATCTTGGACTGTTTGATCTGGTAACTCCGTTTCAAAACGAGAGAATTGCGGGGAAATCGGAGAGCCCGCACTTCGTTTGCCCCTTGTGTGGAAGGGACTTAATGGGCTTTCATTGTAACAATTCTAGTACTGAATACTATACTGTATCTACTTCAGAGGGAGGCACACAACTGAGATTTAAAGGTTTAAAGGTCGCTCATGAATGGCAGAGGCAAGGGACAGTGACACTGCCCTGGCAATCAGGACAATGCCCTAGAGACTAACCATATATAATACGATCAGCGTCCAAGCCTCCTCTCCACCCAGGGATCTCTTTATTTGGACATTTTCTAACTTAATTTTATTGCTTGTTTAATTTACATTACTATTCTTTAATTTACATGAACTTGAGTAGTGTGATTATCATTAATCATCTACTAAGCTATTTATAGCAAAAGATTCAGTAAGTAATGCCCCCTAACCCCACTATTTCAATTATTACTTCGTGAATGACAGCTGTGCTGTGCTAAATAAGTATTTCTAATATGAAACAGGCCCTCAGTTCTACCTTGCCTTTGGGTATTAATGCGTAAATAGAATTAGTATAATTTGATGTACAGATGCAAGCCAATCCTAAATGTCTCCGGGGTTTTCCATGGTTCAAAATCATAATGTATTTTCCAGGGCAAACTGCCATCATAAAACACACGTATTAATGGACGTCACCTGAAAAAGAAACTTTGACAACCCATAAAAACTTCTAACTTACAAATATTTTCTCTAAATATGACAAGACAACTGAGACGGGCACGACACATCGGCTACGACAGAAGAGGGGCTACAAGGGTGAGCCACACATTTCAAGACGGCAAAATAAATAAACATCAACTAACTTACCTTTGTGATCTCCAGGACAAGAAGAACGGCTATAACGATTCTGTAAAGAGCAGTTGGTCTCGTATCCCCAACATGCCGGTCGATAAAGGTGCATCTTGGGAAAAGGGGGGCAAACGACTTTAGTAAGTTACTCGGGGCCAAGCGAACGTGTTGTTTACGCACTGCTTAGAAGAACATTTGAGGTAGATTACACTCGTTTGCTTTAGTGGGTGGGATGGATCAGTACAATATTAAAGGGACTGGGTGACAGAATACTTTACATACATCTTAAAGGGATGGGTGACAGAATACTTTACGTACATCATACAGAAATAAGTCTAAAGTACTTCAGTGGAATCAAAGGATACTTTACAGGAAACGAAAAAGCACAAATAGGATTTCTACGGGTTAGACAGTCAAGGAAAGGAAGTGCAATGAGATTGGTATAGAAGCTTCAGATAATACATAACACAGCTGCTTCTTTTAAATGCAAATTGTTTTTACTGGTAATGAATACAATACGTTAATAAGAGGAAGATCCATTCACAAGGACAGTTAAATACTAGCAAGTGTCATTTAGCTGAAAAGTTTAAGTTTGTGACCATCTACACTATTCACTTGGATGGTCAATTTCCGTTTGATAGAATTTCCTCAGCTTAGGAACTTAATCAATAGACTCCAAAAAGCTGTTTGTAAGTCACAAGGTCCTCAACTTACAAACTTAATTGACTCCAAGAAGCTGTTTGTAAGTCAGAAGGTCCTTAGCTTAGGAACTTAATAGGCTCCAAGAAGCTGTTTGTAAATCACAAGGTCCTCAACTTACAAACTTAATTGACTCCAAGAAGCTGTTTGTACGGTAAATCACAAGGTCCTCAACTTACAAACTTAATTGACTCCAAGAAGCTGTTTGTAAGTCAGAAGGTCCTCAACTTACAAACTTAATTGACTCCAAGAAGCTGTTTGTAAGTCACAAGGTCCTCAACTGACAAACGTAATTGACTCCAAGAAGCTGTTTTTAGGTTAAATTTTGTTCAATTTTGGCCTAAGGTAGACCTAACCTGAATCCCATGCTTATGATTTCCAGCTACAAATGTCAACAAATAGTCTGGTTTCATATGAAATAGACATAAAGTTGCTGCAAATGTAGTTTTGCTTACTATATTAAATGATATATTATTTTTATTATAGTATTTCTTTATCTTATCTTTGTTATTTTCAGTTAGATCTGTGTTTGTTTCTCAAAGTGTTTGTAATTCAATTGTTTGTAAGTTTGGACCTTCATGAAAGTACATTTCAAAAAGTTCCATTATGAACTGTGTACTATCTATTCATAGTAGAGAGAAGTCCTCATCGATGATAAAATGTACAGTGCACTTCTACCTAAAGTGTCAAAGTACTCCAATTCAGTGTCAACAGTCACCACTTGACAATCAAAAGATAAACTTCATTCAGAATGACCACAGCATGCTTGAGCGACAGTGATTTACGTATTGTTATCAACAAGGAAAAAGGCAAAATCCATGCGCAATGAATTGATATTGTAAAAAGTGCTCATCTTCCCCAAGTGAAATTATATTACAGTAAATCCATAGTGAAGTAAGCAAGCTCAACCCACAATAAAGAGCCTAATAAGCAAGCTGAACCCATAATAAAGAGCATAGTATATCACACAAGCTCCATTCGGGACAAACAAAATGCTCAACATAACTTACAAATGAGTTTCACAAAAATGTTATATCAATGAGGTCATCTCCAACCATTACTAAAACATATCCCAATCATGGTGAACAGAGAACTCCTTCCTTACATTACAAAGAAAGCTACGTTCTCAATGAGTTGATAACAAAATCAAAACACATTAACCAATGACCACAAGATTATAATCTTATCAATGACCACACGATTTTAACGTAGTATGGCAACGATTCAACAACTACTGCTATCAAAGTAATACCACTAATGCAAAAGGGCCTCTCTATATTATCATTTGTCTGAGTAGCATGAAGAAAACCTTCAAAACATCTTAAGTACAGCATCACTGACCATAAGGAAGTGCGAGATATAATGGCACTTGATGAAAAAGAGGTTCCAAGCTGAGCGATAAACATTCCACAAAGAAAACAGATCAATGTGCAAAGAACAATTAGAAGGGCCAAGAGAGTGTACAGATCAATGTGCAATGAACAATTAGAAGGGACGAGAGTGTGAGCAGATCAATGTGCATTGAACAATTAGAAGGGCCAAGAGAGTAAACCATGTGCGCTGAACATTTAGAAGGGCCAAGAGAGTAAATCATGTGCGCTGAACAATTAGAAGGACCAAGAAAGAAGTATGTAATTGATTCAACCAAGTCTCTTCTACAATGAACAAAACCCTCATCACGAACAAAGCAAATTCCAACTGACGAATGGATTAAGTTAGATTAATACATATAAAAAAAATCTGGCAAATTACCAAAGCGATAAGAACTGGATACGTTCGCTGTGAACTGCACGTACACAAATTACTGAACACACATGAAACATCAAACCGTGTAAGGTTCACAACAATGCGACAACCAAACTCACCTTGAAACTACTGTATTTCCCTTCCTACCTCACACAAGTACATTTGCGGATGCTCTATGGAATGACAGCTACAGTGATAAGATTGACTTAAACTCTTTCAACAACTAATAGTTACAACAGTACAACAAACATTCAATTCCTAGTACTGTAGAGTATAAAAAATTTACAGTACATAAAAGTGGTAAAATTATATCAACGACCTAAATAAAAGCCTTAACCCTTTTACCTCCAAAGGACGTACTGGTACGTTTCACAAAATTCATCCCTTTACCCCCATGGACGTACTGGTACGTTTCACAAAACTCATCCCTTTACCCCCATGGACGTACTGGTACGTTTCACAAAACTCATCCCTTTACCCCCATGGACGTACTGGTACGTTTCACAAAACTCATCCCTTTACCCCCATGGACGTACTGGTACGTTTCACAAAACTCATCCCTTTACCCCCATGGACGTACTGGTACGTTTCACAAAACTCATTCCTTTACTCCCATGGACGTACCGGTACGTCCTTGCAATAAACTGCTATTTACATTTTTTATGCATATTTTTGATAATTTTTTGAGAAACTTCAGGCATTTTCCAAGAGAATGAGACCAACCTGACCTCTCTATGACGAAAATTAAGGCTGTTAGAGCAATCTAAAAAAATAACCCCTGGGGGTTAAGGGTTGGAAAGTTCCAAATAGCCTGGGGGTAAAAGGGTTAATATCCATTTTACATTTCTTTATGAATATAACAGAAAAATACTGAAATGAAGCATCTCAAACTAGCAAAAGAAAATCTATACAAGTGTACAATCAGCAGTGGCTGATATACCTAGTGTTCGAAATGTCTTCATTCTGCGGATTATTATGGTACACTTACTTTAAAGGGGCAATTCATATCATTTTCGCATCGTTCCGCCAGCTCGGGATTCCCGTTGAAGAACATGGCCATGTGCTCCTCCGGCAGATTCAGTTCACTCCACCTCAGGCAGTCGGTGTGAAGCAGAGTCACGGCAAAGATAATATACTTCAGGATCGATGTCATTTTCCTCGCACTTTGCTGTTCAAGATCCTGGAATGGAGAAGATCTATGAAATCAAGATATACAAAAACAAGATTCCAGTAGTCTATGAAATCAAGATACTATAAAGAAATGTGATTTCTGTCATCTATGAAATCAAGATATACAAAGACAAGATTTCTGCTATCTATGAAATCAAGATACTATAAAGAAATGTGATTTCTGTCATCTATGAAATCAAGATACTATAAAGAAATGTGATTTCTGTAATCTATGAAATCAAGATACTATAAAGAAATGTGATTTCTGTCATCTATGAAATTAAGATACTATAAAGAAATGCAATTTCTGTCACTTATGAAATCAAGATACTATAAAGAAACAAGACTTCTGTAATCTATGAAATCAAGATACAGTACAGTACTATAAAGAGGCAAGATTTCTGTAATGTATGAAATCAAGATACTATAAAGAAATGTGATTTCTGTCATCTATGAAATTAAAGATACTATAAAGTAACAAGATTTCTTTAATCTATAAAGAATAAACTATTAACAATTACTGTACATCAATGGGAGTGTATCATCTAATTTTTCAAGAACCTGGAATAAACAAGATCTATGAAATCAAGATATAAAGACACAACATTTCTCTAATTTATGAAGAATAATGATTAATGAAGTGGAATCATTTAAAAATTTAGGAACTATGATATCTAATACTGAATCTTTAGAATTTGAGTTCAATGAAAGATTGAAAAAAGCAAATCAGACAATGGCTAGGTTAAGTAAAATTTGGAAATCAAATCGCCTGAATTTACATATAAAAATCAGGCTATATATCAGTTTAGTGAGATTGGTGTTACTGTACGGACAAGAGTAGTGGTATGACAATGAAACAATATCCAACAGATTTTGTAGATTTCAGAACAAAGCCCTCAGAAGAATATTGGGAGTTAAATAGAAGGAAAGGATTAGAAATGGAACAATGAGATTACTCGAGTGCCATATGTGGATGAGATCATGGTGAGGGGCAGATAGAGATTGTTTGTGCATGCTCTTCGCACTCCCCAAGAAAGATTAGTTCACCAAACTTTCAATTGGACTCTACAAGGCACTAGGAGAGCTGCAAGACCAGGCCTACATGGCTGAGAACTATGAAGCGTGAAGTGATGAATGGGGAAGTATTGAATTAAAAGCTCAAGATAGAGACGACTGGCGAAATCTAACCGAGGCCCTTTGCATCAATAGGCATAGGAGATGATGATGACTAATCTTTTTAACAAATACTGTACATTAATAGCAGTGTATCATATAAATTTTTAAGTGTAGCGTACTAGAAATGTCACCGTGTACCAATTTAGTAGGTTTCGATACTTTCTTCCATTCACTGCAATTGTTCACTTTCATTTACTGTAATCATTATTCAGATTTATTTTGTTAAAAAGAGACGGCACCCAAGGCTACCTTTACCAGTATGCCTGATGACTAGGCTACAACATACCCTAGGCTAAGCTTATGAGAAAAATTTGCACTAAAATGGGGCCCATTACCTTACGGGTGAATTAGACAACAAAAACGGGCTATATTGTCTTCAGTACACATCAGGGGAGGAGGGGTAGTCTAAAAAGTAGTCGCAGCCCCCAAGTAGGTAAGGATACGGCTCCTAGGTTAGGTTAGGTGGGGAACCTAAGGGTATGTGGTATTCTTGTGTCTGTTTCCTTTCAATTTTTTTTTCTTTTAGTCCTAATAATATACAAAAGCTCTCGGGTTGATTAGATTTCACTGAACTGGAAGGTAGATGGAGCCAGAGATTAACATTAGGGTTAATAGGGTGAAAACCTTATTAAATAAGGATGTATTCACTACAAAATAAGGTCAGGTTCATTCATTACTATGGATTTCACTTGCCATTCACATGAACTACTATGGGCTGGGATAGGTTAGATATTCGTGATTGGGGTAAAACTCTACAAATGCTTGATTTGGGGCCGGTTTTAAATTAAATTGGCCTTATGCCAGCAAATGACTTTTCCTAAAGGAGGCACATAAATACGGCAAGGTGTTAAAACATATAAATGACCCACCCAGACAGGCCTGGGTCAAGGGTCAACCTAACCCCAAAATCGTAAAAGACAACCAAATCTTTTCTATTAAATGTTCTTAATTCCTAACACCACCATTACGAAATTAATATTACTGATCATACCATCATTCAGTTGTCCGTACCTGCAATCAGAAGCACGTATAAGCATATATAAGTACATATAAGTACGTACAAGCACGAAAGATCCCAAGGACAGTCCTGGGTCAACCACAAAATCGTAAAAGACAACCAAATCTTTTCGATTAAATGTTCTTAATTCATAACACCAACGATCAAAATTAATATTACTGATCATACCATCGTTCCCTTGTCCGTACCTGCAATCAGAAGCACGTATAAGCAGAGATAAGCACGTAAAAGCACGAAAAATCACCGCTAAACTACTCAGGTTACGTCAATAGCATTCCTCTAAGAGCAACGGGGTAGAAGAAGAACGCATTGATGTTGAAAACAAAACACCTTTTGTTTTTATTTATTTATTTAAAACAATTGAGTTTTTACTCTTTTGTTTATTAAAAAGTTATATTTTAATATAAATAATTATTCTAAAAGAATAAAGTAAATTGAATATCAAACTTATGATTTTCTCATGATTTCCATGACCTCTGACCCGCAACTTATAAAGACGTAGGAGTCTTGTTCCTCGCAAAGTCTAGAGGGTTCCTTCAAGGTTACGTGGCATAAATTCATAAATTTAACTTTAGAATTAAAGTAAATTTAACTATGTTTAATTAACCGCCTCGAATGTATGATTTCATACCATTCTAACAGAGACTTATAAAGACGTAGGAGTCTTGTTCCTCCCAAAGTCTAGAGGGTTCCTTCAAGGTTACGTGG